>NC_061120.1:110874613-110897082 GCF_002878395.1 Capsicum annuum | reverse complement strand
ATATATATATATATATATATATATATATATATATATATTTTATTTACTACCTTAAAAGCACCAACTCAAAAAATTTAAAGTGAAATTACCAATTTATCCCCAACTCATTCCATTTAATTTAAATCAGATTTTATTACAACCCTACACATATGAACGCTGCAAACTCTAATCGACACCAACTAAAGTATTCAGACGCGTCCTTCAACGATCAGGTACTCAACAATGCCACCTGTTTACTCTCCGGTAAATCAAAACAACATTATTATTATTATTATTATTATTATTATTATTATTATTATTATTATTATTTGAGAGTCTTCAAATAATATTACAAGTAGAGTCAATAGATTAAGCATTTAAGTATTCAAAAATACTCAAATGATGAAATGAATAAAATTTGATGAAAATCAAAGGAAAGTGTAGTGAGGCGAGACGACATGTCAGGAGACTAGAAAAGGGTGAGTAATGGCTAGAAGTTGGAAAAAATAATATGCCGACAGACTTTTTTTTGTTTACATATACAAACTTAAGTCATTTTTTTAAAATTGAATGTGCAGTGTTCTTTTTTCCAACAAAAGGGATCCCAAATCTACTCCTTTTTTATCTGCTAGTTCTGAAATTTTGGAGTTTCACAAATAAGAAGCAACATTTAAACATAGAAATGAGAATGAAATCCCAACATATCTAAAACAAATCATATATGAAATAAATCAACCTATTAATTTTGAGCAATCATTTCATAAATAGTAGAATTTGTTTATTCCTATATGTCCAAAACACAACACTTATAATAAATTGAGATATCTTTTTTCTTAGAAAGATATATCTTTCAAAGTAGACAATTGACAATTATAGTGGTGACTCATGTAATCCTCACTTAAGTATCTATCTTCTTTTCTTTTCTTTTGGTTCAACAAAAGAACCTAATGAAAGTGAATTCAACGAATTGAACTACAACGCAACGTTATTAATCTATCCCCTCTTGCTTGAGCATCTTTGAAAACATCATATTCTACTACAACCTGTATAATACAAAAAGAATTATCCAGGGATAAAATATTATATCAAATATCTTGAGAAAATATTTAGTTGAAAAGCCTTCACGATAACTCACTTTGCCTCTAACTTTCTTTCAGCAAGTTCCTTATCCTTGTAAGTGATAAGATATCATGACTATGTGAAGATAGAGGAACTACTACATATACGTATTAACGGTAATTAAAATAAAGTAAATAAAAGAATACATTTTTTCACTTTTTATTGTGGGTAGCAAAATTTTATTAAATTAATATTCGTATAAAATTCTAATGATATTAAATTCAAAATATATTAGTCCTAAATAAATATTGTGGATTAATATAATTGAATTATAATTTAAGTCAAAACATATACAGATTTAATTAAAGTCCAATTTTTATTGGGCTAGCCCATTGATTTGGGCTACAAATAATGAGCCCACTTTGCTAAGCCCAAGATATTGTCATATTCTATAAGCCCAAAGGAGCGCCACGTATCAAATGACGTGGCATGCCAAGTCAAGTGAAGGAGCCAATAGGACCATGCCACATGTCAAAATGATGCAGCGGACCTAGTGAAATCAAAAGCCCATAAAGGATGCCACATCGCTTGAATTTGATTGGTCAAAAGAAGTCCATCTTCATCATGACTCTTTCATTTCTACAACTATAAATAGGGGTCTCATAATTAAGAAAAGGGACCAACAACTCTAACAAAAAACAAGAGAAAGCTTGTGGATCAAACGCTGCAATTTCTCTACAAAGCTCAAGCATTCAAATCCAGTTCATCGAGATTCAAGATCAAGAGCGAAAAATTCAAGATCAAGCATAAAAGTTCTTGAATTCAAGGACAAGTCAAGATCAAATCTATCAAATTCGCAAATCAAGTTCAAATTCAAGATCAAGTTCGAAGCCCTTGAATTTATTTTTGAAAATGTGAATCAGATGATTCATAAAGATTGTAACACTTACATTGAAATCAATAAAATGATTGTTGCAATATTTTTTCTTGTCTCAATTATTTTTTTCGATCTCAAAATTTTATTGTCCAACAAATTTTGACACGCCTAGTGGGACAATCTCTACCTCTCATCTCAATTTTTCCAACTTTAAAGTTCAATAATACTGAAATAAATTCCAAGAAGGTCAACTCTCAATCAATTACTTTCAAGGTTGTTGATTTAAAGTTCTCTGTTGAAGTAGAAAACATCCTTGGTGTTACTTTCAGAAGCTTGGGAGCTGCCACAAGGAGCAAGGCAAGCTTGCTAGGACAATAAATACATCCAGTGTCATTCGTGCCAACTCCAGTTTTTGGATCTTCAACCCCAAAAAAAAGAAGTCCAATGTAAGTGTTTTGAAAAGAAGAAGCAGTATGGCCGAATCACTTAAGAAGGCTCTAGCTCTACTTGAGCATTCTGATTTCAAATACTCTGGCGCAAAGAACGAGGTCGTTCAAAAAATACACCATCTCTACTTACACCGCATAAACTAAGAACTTTGAAGATCAACTTATTCGACAATCTGTGGTACTCTCCAATATCTTCTTCATACAAGTAATAGTGACTGATGCCTTATCTATAGAGAAGCAGTTTGTGAATTTGACAAAGACAATTGAGGGCTAGACCAAATATGTTTAGAATCAAGATGCTCAGATTGATAAGATAGTCAATAGGATAGAAGGCTTAATAGACAGAGAGTCTAGCCATGCACCTAGAAAAACTCCAGAAGGTTACGAGTCCGATCATCTCATAAAACAAACGCCACTTACTAAAGAGGTATAAGTTTCTTCTGAGGGAATGATACTGATTGAGCAATTAAAGAAATTCATTGAAGGGACGCTTAAAGACAAGTATGATGTTGTCACCAAGTCTTCCCTAACATATGCCAAGCCTTACACGGCAAGGATTGATAGCCTCAAAATTCCTGTCGGCTATCAATCCCCCAAATTTCAACAATTTGAGGGCAAAGGAAACCCAAACCAATACGTCACACTCTTTGTTGAGATATGTAATAATGCTAGAACTTACAGTGACTATCTTGTCAAACAGTTTGTTCCTTCCCTAAAGAGAAACGTCTTTGACTAGTACACACATCTTGAGCCTAACTCAATTGATAGTTGGGAGCAATTAAAGCATGAGTTTCTGAATTGCTTTTATAGCACAAGATGTATGGTGAGCATGGTAGAGCTCATAAATACTCGGCAAAGAAAAGATGAGTAAGTTATTAACTTCATCAATCGATGGAAAAATGCAAGTCTAAACTACAAAATAGGCTCTGTGAAAACACTATAATAGAGATGCGTATCCAAGGAATGCATTGGGAGCTTCTCTATACCTTACAGGGCATTAATCCTAAATTCTTTGAAGAGTTAGCTACTCGTGCTCACGATATATAGTTGAGCATGTCTTCTACTAGAAAAGGAGTAACGCCTATCCATGACCCTCAAAGGGAAAGGATCAAAAAGAACCCAAAAGATAGGGAATGTTTATCCCCAACAGTGATAGCAAGGAATCCATGAATATTGATGTATCTTCTGTGAAGGTCACCACAAAGGTGAGCAAGAAACAAAGTATGAAGACGACTTCCAAAGCATGTCCAAATTAGAAAACGTTAAAGGAGATGCAAGAGAAAGAATATCCCTTCTTTGATTCTGATGTTGCTGAGATTTTCAATGAGCTCCTTGCGCATAAGCTCATTGAACTCCCAGAGATGAAGCGATCCGATGAAGCTGGAAAGGCCAATGAACCAAATTATCGCAAGTACCATAGGCTTGTGAGTCACCCTCTAGAAAAGTGCTTCACCCTCTAGAAAAGTGCTTTATCTTTAAGGACAAAGTCATGCAATTGGAAAATATGAAGAAATTTTCTTCGATGATGATACGTCCAGTTCTTATCAAATCTCTATCACTTTTGGATTGCTCGATCCAATCTTAATATGTGATGAAGAACATAATAAGAAACTATTAGAGCCTGAAAGGTCGATGAAGGTGATGATGAAGGTTGGACTCTGGTGACCAGGCGCAGACGTAGAAAGGCGAGTCTACGTAAGGAGCCATCCAAGCAGCCAACTAGAAAAGGGATGGTGAAGAAACCAAGGAAACAAAAGTTGGTTGAAATTCCAAAGAAGATGAGGGTAATGGAGCTTTACCACCAAAAACCACGGTGTCCAGTAATGTTGGAATAATTCTTACCATGTTGGTTTTATGCAAAGACTGCTCAAGTCAACCTTAAGGCATCTTATTTTAATACTACCAAAGAAGGGGCAAAGAGTGAAAATCTACGCATGGAAGTTCCTTCATATTTTGAAAAGCTTGTTGAAACTCTTGGCTAAGAGGCATGTGTATGTGATATAAAAATTATATTTATAAATAACGATCTTCTTCTTGGAAGAACCCGACACAATAGTCCCTTGTACATGGTGGGTCAAATTATAGGAAAGAAAATAAATAGAATCTTGATTGATGGGGGATCCAGAGTCAACAGCCTGCCTATCCGCACGATGAAAAAACTTGGCATCACTACTGACGAACTGGACGAAAGTCATATAATCACCTAAGGCTTCAACCAAGAGGGCTAGAGGGCTATGTGATCTATTAAGTTGTGGATTCGTATGGATAATTTTTAATCAAATACAATGATGCATGCGATCGATGCCAAACTTCATACAATATATTACTTGGTAGGCCTTAGGTACACGAGAACAAAATTATCTCATACTTTTACTATCAATGCTTGAAGTACCTCAAAGGAGGAGTGGAAAGAAAGATAGTTGCTGATGATAAGCCATTCACAGAAACTGAGTCACACTTTGTCGATGTAAAATTCTACTTAAAGAATTATATTGTGAATGAGAAAAGGGTTTAAGATGTTACCAAGACAAAATGTGATGATGTTGCATCTAAGAAGGTCGTGGTGACTGTCAAAAAAGTTGCCACTAAGAAGCCCCTATTCACTTTAAATAAAAAAATGTCGCATCCATGAAAAAGAAGGCAATTCCTGTTCTACACTATATACCAAAGGTAAAGAAAGAGAAAGATCACTCATCTGAGGCCCAAGATAATGTGATAAAGGGGATAAATTTACCTATCAGGAGGATTGACACAATAAATCCATCCTCAAGGCTACTTGGACAGTCTGTGGCTTAAAATACGCCATAAGATATGACATTCCCTATGAAGTATACAAAAGAGGGCTTCTATCTAAATGCATACAAGTTATTTTGTAAAGGCTAGATATAATCTTAATAGGCCATCAAGGTTGGAAAAACTTTCATCGAAACATACAACTAGGCAGGCACGTGAAAGACTAGGATACACGCAGCTACCTCCAATTCGTATCTCTATAAGAAGTGCGGTTAGAAACTACATCACTATAGAAGAGGAGTCTATTGCATCCAATAAAAGGCCTTCTATCTTTGACCGAATTAGAAAATCAATCACAAGAAATTCTTTGTTCAAGAGGTTGGGTCCTATAAATAAGAAAAGAAGTAACAAGCGTAGGAGCAGTCATCAAAGTACGACAATTGATTCTTCACCTAATATCCAGAAGGATTTCCAAAGTTTGATTCCTTCTAGAATGAGACGGTAGACGAAACTGATGGTTTCATGCAATAAGATGTTACAACCTAAGGCTCATACCGTGGTTTATACCAAGAAGCATGAGAAAGATAAAGAAAGTGTTAGCTCCACAATCCTATTACAACTTAAAATGAGAATAATATCTCATCTCAAATGAAGGTTGATGAAGAGATAGAGGATAATTTTTGGTGTTAACACATATCCACTAATGATGATGATATTCAAGAGGAGGAAGACGTTGGAGATGCTCCATTATAACTTAAAGAAGGAGTGAAGGCCATAATAGATCCATTGAAGGAAGTTAATCTTGGAACTGATGAAGACCCAAGGCTAACTTACCTTAGTGCATTTCTAGAAATGAAGGAGGAAATCACGTATATTAACATACTCAAAGAATATATGGATGTCTTCTCTTGGAGTTATAAGGAGATGCCTGGCTTAGATCCAAAAGTAGTAGTCCATCATTTAGCGGTCAAGAATGGTGCTCGTCCTGTTAAGCAAGACCAAAGGCTCTTTAGGCCAGAGTTGGTTCCATTGATTGAAAATGAGGTTAATAAATTCATCAAAGCAGGCTTATTTGAGAAGTTAAATACCCCACATGGATTTTAAGTATTTTTTGGTACGAAAGAAGAAAGGACAAATTTGAGTTTGTGTCAACTTTCGGGATCTCAACAACGCCTGTCCTAAAGATGATTTTCCAATCCCTATACCTGAATTGATGATTGATGCCACCACTGATTATGAGGCAATGTCCTTTATGAATGGTTTATCCGGCTACAACCAAATCTGCATGGGACCAAAAGATGAAGAACTCACTGCATTTTTATGCCCAAAGGTATTTATTGTTATAAGGTGATGCCTTTTGGTTTGAAGAACGTTAGGTCCCACTTATCAAAGAGCTATGCAAACATCTTTGATGGATTTCTCCATAAAAATATTGAATGCTATGGGGATGATTCAGTGGTGAAGTCAAGAAAGAGGGAAGAACACTTAAAAGATCGAAGAATGGTATTCGAGTTACTTTGAAGATATCAACTTAGGATGAATCTATTGAAATGTGTCTTTGGAGTTACTTCTGGAAATTTTCTTAGCTTCATTGTATGATATCGAGGAATTAAAATTGATCAAGGAAAGGTCAATACAATTTTAAAGATGCCCGAGCCTCAAAACATTCATGAGTTAAAAAGTCTTGAAGGAAGGGTAGCATAATTAAGGAGGATCATCTCAAATCTTATCGGGAAATGTCAACCATTTAGCCATCTTATGAAGAATGATGATCCTTTAAAATGGGACCAAGCTTATAGCAAGGCCTTTGAGAGTATCAAATCATATTTAATGAAGCCACCAGTTCTTGCGGTACCCATACCTGAGAAACCATTAAAACTCTACATCGCGGCACAAGGGAGGTTAGTTGGAGAACTAATGGCTTAAGAAAATAGTAAAGGCAAAGAAAATTCTCTCTACTATCTAATAATAATGATGATGACAAATGAACTAAAGTATTCTCCAATCAAAAATTTGTGTTTGGCATTGGCCTTCTTAATTCAAAAGATGAAACCCTGCTTTCAAGCTCATGTTATCTGTGTTGTGTCTAGGGCAAATCCCATTAAGTTTTTAATGTCAAAACTAGTCCTTAGTGACCGACTTGCAAGATGGTACCTTCAATTTCAACAGTTTAAATTGTGTACATTTCCTAAAAGGTTATAAAGGGACAGACATTAGTTGACTTTTGGGCAGATCACCCGATACCCAATGATTGCGAACTGAGAGATGAACTTCTTAATGAAGATACAATGGTTATTGAATCCCGAACCCTGTGGAAAATATGCTTTGATGGTGTAGCACATCTAGATGAAGCTGGTGCAGGTGTGGTGTTCGTCATTCCACAAGGAGAGGTCATCCCATACACTTTTACCCTAACAATTCATTGCTCTAATAGCATTTTTAAATATCAAGCGTTAATACTTGAACTTGAGATGGCAGTTGACATGAAACAACTATAATTTTAAGTCTTTAGTGACTCCTAATTGGTGATCAAGCATCTTTTGGAAAGCTATGAAGTCAAAAAGCCTAAGCTACGACCACATCATGATTATGTAGTTGATGGGTTGGCTTGGAGAAGTAACCCTCCAATATGTGCCAAGGAGATAAAATAAAAAAGTTGATGCCCTAGTTGCTTTGGCCTCAACCCTAACCCTTCCAAATCAGATGTGAGTTACTATCTACCAAGAATGGGTAGAACCGTCGTCAAATGAGGATGTAGAAAATAAGGTTGAATACCCCATTTATGTGTCTGAAGTTGTAAAAGAAGATTAACGATAACCTATCATTGACTACTTATGTTATGGGATACTTTTAGAGGATACAAAAAGAAGGACTGACATTCATCATCGTGCACCTCGCTTCCTTTACTATAAAGACATGTTATACAAAAGATCATTTGAAGGAATACTCTTGCAATGTATGGAAGAGGAATAAACAATTCAAACTTTGTAAGAAGTGTACTCAGGAGTTTATGGATCACATCAGTCTAGATCAAAGCTCTATTTTCACATTAAAAGTATAGGATACTATTAGCCAACAATGGTGAAAGATTTCTTGGACTACACTAGAAGATGTAAAGCTTGTCAATTCCATGAAAATTTCATATATCTACCTCCTGAAGTACCACACCCAACTGTAGCATCTTGGCTATTCAATGCTTGGGGAATGGATATTGTTGGTCCACTACCAAAATAATCTGGTGGACACGTATACATCTTGGACGCAATAAATTACTTCTCAAAATGGGCCAAAGTTGTTGCTCTCAAAAAAGTAAAGAAGAAGAATGTTGTGAATTTCATCCGAGTGAATATCATCTATCGCTTTGGAATCCCTCAATATATAATAACCAACAACCGCAAGCTATTTGATAACAAGTTGATGAACAAGATTTGTGATCTCTTTGGCTTTAAGCAGCATAAGTCTTTCATGAACCATGCTGCCGTCAATGGTCTAGCCAAAGCATTTAATAAGACTTTAAACAATATATTTAAGAAAGTTTTCTCCAAGTCCAAGCGAGACTGACATGAACGAATGAAAGAAGATTTATGGGCATATAGAACAACTTACGGCACACCAACGCAAGAAACCCCACATTCACTTGCTTTTAGAGTTGAAGTCGTCCTTCCACTTGAGCGTCAAATACCTTCTTTGAGACTGGCTATTTAATAAGGGCTCACTAATGAAGAAAATGCTAAATAACGTCTTGCCGAATTAGAAGCTCTTAATGAAAAGAGGCTGGAGGCTAAAAAATTTTTTGAATGTTACCAAGACCGTCTATCTTGTTCTTTCAACAAAAGAGTTCACTTGAGGTGCTTCCATGTTGGATATCAAGTCCTCGCAGTAAGAAGGCCCAATATTACTTCTCGTAAGACTGGGGGGAAATTCACCCCGAAGTGGAATGGACCATATGTTGTACAAGAAGTATACCAAATAGTGCTTACAAGCTTGTTGATGTAGATAGCGTGGAAATTGGCTCAATCAATGCCAAGATCTTTAAGAAGTACTATTCTTAAAGGAAGGTGACACTCCTGGCCTGTAAGAGTATAAACTGTGTACAGGTTAAAAGAATGTCCGCTAGGTTGAAAACCATGAAAGAGTCGGCCTAGGTAAAAGTTAGGACACAAAACAAAAAGAAGAAAAAACACTCACCCAGAACTACGTTGTGACTTGATCCTCTTTACTGAGGTACGTAGGCGCTTGGAATTTCATTCAGACTTCAGTCACATAAGTGTCAAGAAAAATATATGTCCCTGCTTGATCCGCCTTATGAAAGTTAAGTCTGCATATATCTCAATTAAGTTTCGAACTTATTCCAAATATTTGTGGCTCAATTGGGGCAACCCATAAAAAAGGGAAGCTCTTTCAATAGGATTTAGAATACCCAAAGCCTACAGTTCACGACATAGATCTGCCACATATTCAATTATCAAGTTTGTAAGTCAAAAGCTTTAATTCGTAAGTCTTTCAAATTGAAGTTTCAATTCCAACTCATTTGTGGGAAAAAGACGTTAAGCTGACGAGCAACAAGTTTTGGAGAGAAAAGCCAGAATTTAATACTACAACATCAACACATCAAAATAAGCAAGCAATTCTTGGAGTTAAAATTCAAAAGGAATATTAAAATAAATATTTAATATAAATAAAGAGAGTTTACATTACAACTAATAGGTCTAATTACTCAATAAAAGGGTAAAAGAAAACAATAAGAAGGTTTGAAGGAAGACATCACCTAAGGCTAATCTAAGTATTTCTTATAATTCACTAAATCTTGTAAAGCAAACTCTAAGACTTTCTTCTTCTTCTCCATGACCTTCGAGGCATTTACGATTGCAAGAGAGATATCAGAACACTTGGAAAACTTTTTTTCAACAGTTGAAACTTTGGACTCCATATCTGCAGCTTCTTGTTTAGTAGTATTTTGTTGAACTTTTGGGTTCATCACCTTATTTCTCTCCTTCTCAAGAGAATTGCAAACGACAAAAATTTCTTCAGATTTCTCATCTCTCTCCCTCAATACAAGCTCAATATGTTCTTTGTCTTTCAAATATGGCTCTAACTCCTTAATTGTTATGGTTTTATCAACAAGGGAGGATCGTGCTTGGTCATAGGAAGTCGCAAGGACAAATAAATACCCCCAATAAATTCTGCAAAGGGGAAATACTTTCCCCCATTCCACTCATATCGTTGAGTATGACTTTGACATCATCTTGGATAGAAGAAGCATGATTCAGAGTAAGGCATGAAAGTTTGGTGCGGATACTATCCCAAGCCTTCATGATAAATTCTTTTTAAAGCTCTGAAGTAACCTTCTTACCATAAAAAACAGACATAGTTACCACTGGTTGCCGGGGAAAGTCTAACTCTACATTTGCTTGGACTTTACCGCAAGGGTTAGAAGTGACCAATTTGGATGACAAAAGTAACTCTCTTGATTCTGGACCCACTATATACTCGCTACTATCTTATGGCTTACTTTCATAAGGATCTTCCAAAACTTGTACATTTTCTGGCTACACATATAAAGAAAACATCATATAAGGGGTATATAAAGGCGATGCATATACTATGAAATAGTAGAGAGTTAAGTTGTTACCTTCTCGATGGTTAGTAGAGTCTTTGATAAACAAGAAAGAATATCTACATGGGAGCTAGAATCACCTTTCTTTGCCAAGGATGGTTTTACCTTCTTCCAACCATGATCTCTATGACTACTATCGCTCTTGTCTTGCGATGGTCGTTTATTGAAAGCCTATTGAGTCAGGGTAGGTAGCTCCTCTTTCTGAGTTTCTACATATGGTGGTCCCTTGACTTTATATAGAATGACTACCTTAGATTTCAAAACATTAGGCTTTATGACTATTGGGACCTCCTCACCATGTTCTTGAGGAATGTCGACAATAGGACCTTTGACGTTCACCAAAGATTGCAAGTCAACTTCAAGAAAGTTTTCATAAACTTTGTCCCACCAAGATTTATACGGCGTGGATAAATGTCTTCGCACATTGGGTGTGGCTTTAGAAAAAAGTTGTTTTCAACAAAGAACCATGCGATACATAAATTCGATGAAATTTAAGGCTTACATCTAGTAAAGCACTGTGAATATCATTTTCCAAGATTCTGGGAAGTCCTTGATAAAATCCAAATTGATGGCTAAACTGGTGTGGACTGTATGGCTCAAGTATGAATGAACCTCCATATCTAAAAAGGAGGAAGTTAAAATGGAGGCTCATGAAGTAACTTATCTCTGGCTCTCCATCCTTATCATTATCTACAAAATGACAAGGAGCGGACTTGCTTGGCATAGTGGAAGTCCAAATAACATTGTCTTCTTGATGGATGCATTTTTTTGCTAGCTCTTCATCAAAGTACTTTGCCCCCCCCTTTTTTGGAATATGTCGTCATCAATGGAGTAGATGGTCAATTAGAAAGTAGAAAGTGTGTCTTAAAATAGTAAGAAAGTCAACCATACACATAATGGATAGGAAAGGATACTCTGAGCTGCTCAAACTGCGAAGATTTATAGACTCTGTTCATACCATTATAAATGCTCGATAGGACTAGAACTGCAAGACTGAAAGTTTGCTTATCCATCATAGCTGCAACTCTAAAAGTTCCTCGACAAATGAAATATCCATCTTTAGAGGGAAATATGTTGGTGCACAACCAACACGATAGGAACGCTGCCAAATATGTATCGATCCTATGTTCATACTTCATTTCAATTTTAGAAAATATGGCATCATCTGCACTTAACCACTTCACTATTTTCGAAATAGTCCCAGTTGGGTTATGGGTTGACTTTAAGTGAGCATATTTTTTCTCCTTCCTCAGTGGAGTTGACTCGTATATTAATACCCTTTTGCACCAAAACTTTATCCACTTTCTTAGAGAAACTCTTGGATTAGAAGTATCTCCTTCTTGAAGATGTTGGAAAGCTACAAACAAGAATTCATAAGAACAGGGGATAAATCTCTCATTCATTTCATTAACACTTGTAAGCTCCTTCGCTTTGGGCACTACTTCTTTATAAAATATAACTCTGATGGACAACCTATAATTTTGTATAAGTCCCAAAGGGATATGGATAGCTTTTCAACTAAAGTAAGTAATGTGTTGGTAGTTGGAAACCAAGCCTAAAAAAATGCATGTTATATGTTTGAGTTTCGATCATAGGTAAACAATGAAGCATAAACGACATCATATATTTTTTCTGCCTTCAAGGTTTGTGCATTTCTAGTCAATATGTCCTCAACCCATTTCCAATATCCTTGAGTATGATGATATTCACCAGTTATCTCCATAGTGCCCCCAACGTATTTCTCCATTGAGTACCCGACGTCCTAAGCAAGAAAGGATTCTCGCAATGTTCAATTCACATTGGTTGGGAGTCCAAATAAGACATACTTTAACCGACCGATTAGCACCAATATCATGTTCTGAAGTCCAATTTGACATATGAAGAGAATTTTAGAAGGGTTGGCCACAGATCTGCATACCTGCCTTCTATTGGAGTTTCAGTCAATAGCCTAGTTAAAACTGTACCATCATCGAACTCAATTAGGAGATACTTGCTTTTAGAGGATGAATATTAGGAGTCTCTAAAGTGAACCATCTCTGCAAGCTGCATGAACAAAAGAATCTTGGTCAAACACAAAGTCAAGGTTTAGAAAAATACTTGCAAAAATGCCAAAGAATAAAAAGGCCATGATTTGGCTTTGGTGAAATATAGTCATGTATAATTAAGACGAACTCGTCAGGTCTTATAGTGACGGAGGTGAAGTTAAACTCTCGAACCTTAAGCTGGCCATTATAAAGGGTCAATACTTATCGAAGACCATCGCATAAATATATCGGTGAAAGGGCCCATACTTAAAGAAAACCATTGCATCTTCAAGCAAAATCTTTTGGTCTTAATGTGACAGAGGCGAAGTTAAGCTCTCGTACCTTAAGCCGATGTCCACCTTCTTCAAGAAAAATCTTTCAGTCTTAAGGTGAAGGAGGCAAAGTTAAACTCACGCACCTTAAGTCGATGTCCACCGTCTTCAAGAAAAATCTTTCGGTCTTAAGGTGACGGTGGTGAATTTAAACTCTCGCACATTAATCCAATGTCCACCATCTTCAAGCAAAATCTTTTGATCTTAAGGTGATGAAGGCTAAGTTAAACTCTTGCACCTTAAGTCGATGTCTGCCGTTTTCAATCAATGATTGCATATTGCTATTTGTTTCAACCCTACCAAAAAAAGGGAGGGAAAAGACAAAACAATAATAAATAAATTGAGAAAAAAATAACTCACCAATAATATCCCAACCGCTACAAAACAAACAATCAAATGGGATCAATGCGAGTTGCTGAAGATGAACTATGAACTACAACCACTAAATGGTTGGTATTTATAAAGTCCTAAAGTTGGCCGAAAGAATCAGTGACCAACATGAATTGAGTTTTATAATTTGACTTCTGACAGAATTCAAGTAATACAAGGAATGCCTTATCTTATGCGCTATCAGTCATAGTAAGGATTAAACAAAGATAAATCCTACATCATGATTGGCGCGCATAAGTGTAGTAAAAGAAGATAAAGGAGGTGAAAACTATTTTAAGAATTGGGGCAGCTTACCCCTAATCCCTTATTACTTTGAAGAAAGCTACGTGGAAATTATATTAAAAGAAAAAAAGAGGTCTAATATGAGGCGGCGGAGTTGTGGATTCCAAATTCTAATTCTATGTTGGAATTGTTCTTTAATTACCGCCTTCAGTGAACTCCATGTAAATAAAAAGAAAAGGAAAAGTGGAATTCCGTGCATGTGACAAAACAAAATAAAGTTTCATGTACAAGCTAGTTACTTGACAAGTAATAATCATTTAATTACGTGGCTTGCATGATGGGCATGATCCAATAATAATAATAAAAAAAAAAAGTAGCAAAATAGGAATTGAGAGCAATTAAAAAAAGTGGGTTTTGACATCAAATGCTTAAAATTCAACCCTTTTTCTTCCTCAATTTTGTCATCACATATAAGAAAAAAAAATCAATCCCACATAAATGAGGGAATGATTTTATTTATTTGCTATTGGTCCAAGATAATTTTTGTACACGCAAATTAAAATATCAAGTCTATACTTTAAGTTTAGTCTCCAAAGGATTAAATATTTCGATAAGTCTTGAAGTAGGGGACATTTTGTGGGCAACGAAATTTTATTTAATTAAAATCGGTATAAAGTTCAAATGATATTAAATTCAAAATATATTAGTCCCAAATAAATATTGTGGATTAATATAATTGGATTATAATTTAAGTCCAAACATACATAGATTTAATTAGAGTCCAATTTTTATTGGGCTAGCCCATTGATTTGGGCTACAAATAATGAGCTCACTTTGCTAAATCTAAGATATTGTCAAATTCTAGAGACACAAATGAGCAACACGTATCAAATGACATGGCATGCCAAGTCAAGTGAAAGAGCCAATAGAACCATGCCACGTGTTGAAATGATGCAACGGACCTTATGAAATTAAAATACCCATAAAAGGCACCACGCTTCTTGAATTTAATTCGTCAAAAGAAGTCTATCTTCATCATGACTCTTCCCTTTCCATAATTATACATAGGGTCTCATAATTCAGAAAAGGGACCAACAAGTCTAACAAGAAGCAAAAGAAAACTCGTGGATCAAACGCCGTAATTTCTCTGCAAAGCTCAACCATTCAAATCCAGTTCATCGAGATTCAAGATCAAGACCGCAAAATTCAAGATTAAGCTCAAAGGCCCTTGAATTCAAGCACAAGTCAAGATCAAATCTACCAAATCCGCAAATCAAGTTCAAAATCAAGATCAAGCTCGAAGCCCTTAAATTTATATTTGAAAGGGTGAATCAGAGGATGTATAGAGATTATAACGCTCACATTGAACTTAATAAAATAATTGTTACAATATTTTTTCTTATCTCGATTATTATTTTTGATCTCAAAATTTTATTGTCCAATAGTTATATTATAGAAGTATTCAAGAAGTCTATAGATTAGCTTTTAGTTAACAATTTTTTCTACAGATGGATATGAATTAGTGCATCCCCCATTCCCCTTCCCCTACCCCACTTAAAAAAAAGAATTAGTGTAAGTTTTCTATCGTAAATTATGTTCTCTTCTTGAAAATATGTAGTTTCTTCACTTCCCTCTTCATTTTTCGCTATATCACAGGTGCATCAATAATTAAAAAATGAAAAAGTTTATGAAAAAGATTATGATCGTCTAATTTATTAATCTAAAAAAAATACAAGGTCAGTCAAAAACATAAGAAGATCAAAACAAATAAATAAGAAGCAAAAGTAATTTGAGAACGTTTCATTTCAATCAAGTCATAAATAACAAAATATTCAGCATAATTTCATAAGTGAGGTTGAGGAGGGATAGACCTTTTCAAAATACATAATCGAGTGCATAGCCCAGTAGAAATAATGTGAACAAAAAAAAAATAAAGAAGAGAAAGAAGAATTCCTCTAATCCTCTAGTATTCAAAGGGAACTTGGGAAGAAGAAAAGTTGTGATAGCCTGATTTTGAAGAAGAAGAGATATGCTGAAAGTAAATGATAATTGAATCCTCAGAGCAATTTGTGCTAATTTCATTTTCGAAGCACAAGAGTTTGGTAACACTCCAATAGATCCCAACATTTCGAGTTAATAGATTTAGCTCACACTTTGTATTCAAAAAAAATTTATCAAAAATAATGTCTCGAACTCTTTAAAGTTAGCCGCATTTATTGAAGTAGAGAGATAATTAAAAAAAAATAAAAAAGTTATAAAATTATACAAAAATAGAGATATTTCCTTGAAGAATTGATTTTCTTATTAGTTTTTCTTCAACATAGGGTTGAAGTATTTAAGGATTAATAATAAGAAGCTCATGAAGGGTGACCCAAAAGAAGGTTTCATTTGATTCATCCCCCCATAATCAATGTTTAAAATAACAAAAATAAAAATTAATGTTAAAAAATAGGAAATAAGATGAAAGTTATAAGACCAACCATAAATAAATTATACAAAGAAAAAAGAAGGATTTTATTTTTGATTTGAAACATCGATAGAGAAAGGGAGGGATCGTATTTAACTACTTGTTGGAAGTCGGAGCAAGAGAGTAGAGATTGATTTGCGGCTAGTAGCTAGAGTAGAAGAGAACACATTGATATTTACGTCAAACAAACAACACTTCACAACAAACGATTAATCTTTATTTTAATAAATGAAAGTTATTAGTACAATTTTCATTTCACCCTACTGAACTGCTTTGTTCTAAATTTAGATTCTACTACTCAAAACTGAAACTAGGTTCTCCACCCAAAGAATACAGTATGATAATCGATATTGAAAGCATCCCATCATGGATTTTCTGTAGTACATGCAACAATTGTCCTTGCACAAGTGGACGTGAGGTAAAATTTTCTTTTCTTTCATCCTCTTGCTGACACATACTATCTTTAAAAAGTCTAGTAAATCTAGAATGAGATGATGTAAAGCAACAAATAATCAGAATCTGATATTTGTTACTGACACAAAGATTTAAAAACAAAAATTATTGATTGAACCAATTCACGTGTACATGATTATTTATCGGCATGTTCTAAAGTAATGAAGTTAGAATTTTTCACAATTGAAATTCATAGACATCATAATGGAGTTTCAATTGCTAAATTCAAACTTTATAATAATGACTATTTTTTATTTATGAGACTGAAAAATAGTTAATTCAACCAATTACAATTGACGTGAAAAAAGACTACAGAACCCAAAAAACTTCATGGTATTATTTTTCACATTTGTATGAGACTTTTAATAAATAATAATATAATTTATTTTTCTTCTTAGAGAATAAAAGTCTACAAAAATACAAATTCATTTCATCAATAGAGCTATATTTTCCTTAAACTGTCAAGTACATTAAAAATTCTTCTCCACTGATAAAAATCATAAAATAACATTTGTGCTTATCAGTAACGAGATCAGTCATTCATGATCCTTTGAAAAGTGTTGTGACTTGATTCAATTTCTTTTCAACTTTTCGATCCTTCCACTTCTTTCAGTTCCTCCATCAATTATCATTAATCCACTATTATTGTTTCCTCTTATGTAGTAGTACTACATTTGTTTACTATAAAATTAATGTTATGTGTAATTTTAAAACTGCTTCATAATTAATTTATGTCTAATTAACATATGTTCTTTACGTCAATTGTAGTTTGAGATGAACTTCTATGGCACTAGCAAATTATCAACTGCAAGTGTCATTTTATGGTCAAATTCGGTATGCCCGACAGATGAATACAACAAAATCAATCAATTTTTAGATCTCTAAATTTTTGGAGTTCATTTTTTGATATAAATAAAGTTACTGGGATAGATAATTTTTTCTTTAAAATAAATTAATCTAGAAATAAATCATAACGGTAGTCTCTTATTCTCAAAAATTTATTTCAGAAAATAATCATTCTAAATTTAAACAATGTCTAATAGTTTGAATTTATTATCAAGTGTGTTAATGTAAGATCACCCTTCATCATTTTAAACTTATTCTATTTTTTAAAATTTAAGATATATATCCCACACATATGATTACCAAATATATATATATATGATTTTAACATATTTTTATTAATTGACACAAAATAAACGTGCGGCGCACGACATACACATTCAGTTCACAAGATACACTTAAAGTGCACGAAATGCACACAAAAGAAAAATGATGGAGATACTAAAATCAATCAAAGGAAAAAAAATATAAATACTTGGAAGCATAATTATATATATATATATATATATATATATATATATATATATATATATATATATATTATAATAATACAATATAATATAATATAACTTGCGGTGGAGATTAGTTTAATTTAATTTTTTTTGCAAAGTAATAATGTCTATAATTCACAAGAAAAGAAAAAAATTCGAAAGAGAGATATAAACACCAAATTAATTTTATCTTGATTATTTGTAAGAAAATTAATTGAATCAACAACTCAATCAAATATAGCACAGAATTATCAACAGATCAAAAAAGACGGATGAAACAACAATTGACACTAAACTTTAATTACAAAAGTCTTAAGTATGTGATTATACATCATTGTCACCTGAAGAACCTAAGAGTTAATAAAAAGAACCTCATAAAGGGTGATCCAAAAGAAGGTTATATTTGACTCATTCTTACATAATTAATGTCAAAAAGTAGCAAACAAGATAAAAAATAATGTCAAAAAAATAACAAATAAAATGAAAATTTAAAGAACAAGTTTAAGTAAATCATTAAAAAAAGAAGGGTTTGATTTTTGGTATGAAATATAGATAGAGAAAGAGAGGAGTTTTATCTAACTGCTAGGCGGAAGTTGGAGCAAGAGGATAGAGATAGATTTTAGCTACTAGTTGCTTGAGTAGAAGAGAATGCAATAATTTTTACGTCAAATAAACAAAACTATACAATAAAGGATTAATTTTTGTTTTAATGAATGGAAGTTATTATTATTATCATTTTTTTTAATGCTTAGGGCTCATTTGTTTGCACTTAATGGTGGTCTGAATTTGAATGGTTCAGAATTCAGACCATTAAGTGTATTTATTTTTTATTAAAATTTTAGCTCTTAGTAAGTCTGAATAGGTCTTAATCATTCAGATCCAGAATCAAGCCTTAATATGTCTGAAGAGGTATTCTGGCGTTAGATAATATTGAATGTCACTCTATTCATAATGATCACTCACCACTACTAACCACCTCTGCCACCACCGCCATGGTCAACCACCACCCACCACCACCAACTACCTCCATCATCACAACCACCATCGACAACAAATATTGCTATCAACCACTATTGTCAACCGTTACCACACCTACTATCTCTATTATTTTTATTATATTCACCGCCACCACCACCATCAACAACACCACCATAATCAATCACTACCGGTCAATCCCAACTATCGACCAACTCATCTATCACAACTAGCACCACCGCTAACTGCCACTAATACATCATAATCTCCACACATTCTTCGACCACTACCACCATTAACACTAGTAACGCCACCTCTACCATCATTTCAACCATTACCATCGCTATAATTTATCTCTACTAACAACCACCTCCACCATCACAACTAACAACATCTCCAACTAGCGTCAACACATTGTCAATCATCATGCATTTATTTTTCAGCCATCACAATCAATACCTTCAACTACTAACATCAAGTAACGTCATATCACAACCACCACCACCACTATCATAACAGTTACTACAATACCAACCATCACAATTATCACTACCAACATTACTGATTAGTAACATCAATCATTGTCACCGCAATCACTATTATAAACCATTTACACTATCACTAACAAACATAAATATTTTTTCAATCAAATAATAATTTTATTGTATTGAATTACATACTTTTCTGATATATAATTATTAATTTTTTTGCATTGTTATTTTTTATTTTATTATATATATAAATATTTTTTTTTTTTGCATATTCAGATATTGAAAAACAAACAATCTTAATCATTCAATTTTCAAGTCTAGAGACAAAGTCTTAATCATTCAGAAGTGTATTCAGAGACGTTGGAATCTTAAAAAAAAAATAAAAATGCCGCCTTAATGTTATTGATCACCCTATTTAACTATATTTTTTGTTTTGTTTTAATTCTAGGTTCTATCACTCAAAAGTCAAACTGGATTCTCCATTCAAAGAAAACAGTATGATGATTGATCCGAAAAGTTCTCCGTCATGATTTCTTGTAGTACATGCAACACTTGTCCTCGTACAAGTGGACTTGGAGTAGAAAAAACTTCATACTCTTATTAATACATATTAATCTTTAAAAAATCTAATTAATTTATAATCAGACAATGCAAGGAGACAAATAATTAGAATCCCACATGGCCATAAACACAAGGATTTAAAAGAAAAAGATTCTTAATTGAGTCAATTAACATGTACATACTTATTTATCATCGTTATTTCAAGTAATGAAGTTTTAATTTTCACCATGGAAATTTTGAGACATCACAGTGGAGTTTCAACTACTAGATTCAAGCTTTATACAATGGCTATTTTTTCTTCACAAGAATGAAACATAGCTAGTCCGTCCTATTACAATTGAGGTGAAAACATACATCTACACCAAAATAACTTTATGATATTATTATTTCACATTCATATCTGAATTCTAATAAATGATAGCATAATCTATTTTTCTCCTTAGTGAATAAGAGCCTACATAAATACAAATTCATTTAATAGAACTACATTTTCTTTACACTATCAAATGCATTAATAGTTCTTCCCCCACTAATGAGAATTAAAAAATGACTTTTGTGCTTATCAGAAAAGATATCAATCATTCATGATTATTTTAAGAGATAATACATCGAAACATTCTGAACTTGTTAGCAAAACTTACTTCAGACTCTAAATTAATCGAACAATTATTTACTCCCTTATGAACTTTAAAGTGTATTATTTTACCCCTTTAAGAGCTGACGTGACAAAAAAAAAAAAGGCGCGTTTTAGTGAAAAAAAAGTATAAAATTTTTTTAGTGGGGCTCACTTTAGTATTTTTACACATTATTTTTTCCCTTCTTCCTCACACCCCACCACCTCCATTTCTTGTTCTTCTTCACACCCCATCACCCTCATTTTTTCTTCTTCCTTTATTTCTTTTTTTTTTTCACTTCTATTCACCAAAATTTTCAATCAAATACACAATAATAAAATACATAAATTATACAAAAATAAACTTTCATATAAAAATCAAGAATCAAAAAATTAAACTCAAAAAATACATAAATGTCATTGTGCAAAGCACAACACATGGCGTTAGTCTTTGTCACTCCCTTCTTCTTCTACTTTCCAAACTGAAACTTTTTTTTTTTTTCAGTTCATAGGCTTCTCTCTTCCCCATTTCCAACACAAATCGATGATCCCTGCCACTTAATTTTCGATCACCGCTACCAATTTTCAACTATAAACAGTTAATCAAACAGGTCTCCACTATATATATTATTTTTATTTTTGAGTTCATTTTTCTTGATTTGGGTATTTTTTGTTATGCGTTTTTCAGTTAGATTCTGAATTTGATTTGTTTTGTTCGGTATTGATCTATTTTATTATTTTGGGTGATCGTTGGAGTGTTCAAGATTGAATTTTGATTGTTTTTTTTTATGTGGGTATGGCTGGTTTTCTTGGTTCAAGATCTGTAGATCGTCGATTTGTGTTGGAGGGGGAGAATATAAATAGTATATATTTTACTTTTTTTAAAAATATATATATAAAAATAGTATGTGTGTGGGATTTTTTTTTTAAAAAAATTTTAATTTCTTACATCGCAATGACATAGCACTGATGTAGCGCTGATTTGGCAATGACATGGCGCGTGTGTAGTGCACTCTCCGTTGTGAGAGTGGGATTTTGATTTTGAGGTTGAAATTAATTCACTTAAAAGTTGTTAAGGGGGGTAAATAGTTGTCTGATTAGTTTAGGGTCTAAAGTAAATTTTGTTGACAAGTTGAGGGATGTTTCGATGTATTATGTCTTATTTTAAAATTCATGTCCTTTGATTCAATTCATTTTTCAACTATTCAAGCCCTCTTACTTCATCTAGTTCCTGCATCAATTATCATTAATTAACTATTTGTGTTTCCTCTTATGTATTAGTACTACTTTTATTTACTGTAAAAATAGTGTTATGTGTAATTTTAAAATTACTTCATGATTAATTCGTATCCGATTAACTTATGCACTTTATGTCAATTGTAGGTTGAGATGAATACTTATGGCACTAGTAAATCATTAACTGAAAATGACATTTTATGGGGGTTATTTTTCAATATAAGTAAAGTTAGTGGTATAGATATTTTTTTTCTTTAAAATACTAAATAAATCTAGAATCAAATCATAGCGTTAGTCATCTATGCTTAATTGAAATGTCTAAATTTTGAATTTAGTATCAAGTATGTCAATGTATGATCACCCTTCATCATTTTAAATTTGTTCTAATTTTCTTTTACTTTAGATGTACATCTCACATACATAATTAACAAAAATATATATGTGATTTTAAAATATTTTTATGAATTGACATGAAATGTATGTATGGCGCATAATATGCATGTATAGTCCACAGAATGTGCGTCGGATGCATGAAATACACATAAGAGCAAAATGATGGAGATATTAAATGGGCCAATCAAAGAAAAATAAAATATAAGTACTTGAACGTAGAACTTCAATATATATATATATATATATATATATATATATATATAT
>NC_061120.1:110741717-110874513 GCF_002878395.1 Capsicum annuum | reverse complement strand
TATATATATATATATATATATATATATATATATATATATAATCTGAGGTAGAGACTAGTTTATTGCAATTCTGTAAAACAGTAATACTAATAATTCACTAAAAATAAAAAGAAAAGGGATCAAAAGAGAGATATAAATACCAAAATTAATTCTATCCTGATTATTTGTTTAAGAAATTAATTTAATTGAGAATCCAATTCAAATATTGCACAGAATAATCAACACACTATAAAGACAATTGAAATAATAATTGACACTTACACTTCAATTACAAGAGTCTTAAGTATGAGATTATATATCATTGTCACTTGAAAAACTTAAAAGGTTAACAAAAAGAACCTCATGTAGGGTGATCCAAAAGAAGATTTTATTTGATTCATTTCTGCATAACTAATGCCAAAAAATAGCAAACAACAATAGAATAATTTTAAAAAATAGCAAATAAAATGAAAGTTACAAGAACAAGCTTAAACAAATCAATTAGAAAAAAAAGAATTTAATTTTTGGTATGAAATATAGATAGAGAAAGGGGAGGATCTCATCTACCTGTTTGTTGAAGTTGAGCAAGAGATTAGAGTAAGATACTACTAAGTTCTAGAGTAGAAGATAATGCATTGGTTTTTGCATCAAACAAATAACATTGTCCAACAGATTAATTTTTGTTATAATGAATGAATGTTATTATTACTGTTTTCATTTTTTATGCTTAATAATGTTATTGACCACTCTCTTTAGCTATTTTCTATGTTTTATTTAACTTTTATGTTCTACTATTCAAAAATTAAATTGGGATCTTCACCCAATGTTACGATAAAAAAAACTAGGTCATGGTAACATTTATTGCGGTCAACTTTGAGAAGCAAGTCAATAACTCAAACTGATAAAGAAAATACAAAAATAACCAAGGTGAGACTCCCAGAATGAAGTCAAACCAACAAAAGGTATAAACAAAAGAAAATCTGAATAACAAAACATAAAACTCCCAAGAAATAGAGTCATAGTGTAGAGCATCTAATACATCATCTGAATACAAGTAAAATACAAAGTCGATCTTCAAAAATAATTAAAGACATAATAAACTAAGTGAAGGTTCCAAAGTCGACTCTGATTCCTAGAACAACCCAGTATCTCAATCAAAATCTCATACAACCATGAATCAGCTGTCATGAAAAGTACTCATAATAGAATCTACACCGAAAGGGTACATGAGGAGTGATTACAGGCCACTTGTACTAAGTAGGTATCATGGGTCAACTGGACAAAGCAGAGAATAAGATAAGTAAACTATACTACGAGCACGTCACTTGCAAGCATAAAAGTCTCAAATGTTAGCTCACACCGTCTCCACCAATAATTTTAAGGTATATAAGTACACAGAGACAGAAACAACACAGATATATATACGAAAATACTTGAAACTAAGTAAAACTTAAGGAAATTAAGGAAACAAAAGATGCATATGCAAGTACAATGCAATGCAATATAGATAGGATGAATGATAAAAGTCATCACATGACTTTCTGTATACACTCACCGAGCCCGTAGCTACCAAGTAGGGATCATGTAGGGTTCGCAACCCAAATACTATATCTTAATCTCAAGCCAACCATTCCACTAAATGGCCTCGGCCAAGGGGTTTTAAAATATCATAACCAATCTTGCCGGTGAATGACCTCGATCAAGAATTTTTCAAAATATCATGACAAACCATGCCGGCAAAGGACCTCGATCAAAGGTTTTTCATAAATGATTCATTTTTCTTCAAAAATAGTGTTTCTCAATGGTACCAGCATCTCATGAATGTACATGTATGAAATGGGGAAGTAATTCTCACAACCAACTTAATATAATGATATCAAATCCATCTAATACGTATATAAATGCAAGTAAGACCACAATAAACTAAATATATCTATAATTAATGATTATCAACTCCAAATAGAAACCATCAGAATAAATATGAATGAAAAACATCATTAATATCATATCAACCCCTAATTCAGATATTTTTATCATGATAACAATAACTAATACTCAAATAAGGCCTATATTAGCAAACTAATTCCCGCACAGACACCATATCTAGAATAAAAGCATTTCAATGCACAAATAAGATCAATGATATTAATTAAATCCTCCACACGGGTAACACACAATATCAAATATCACAAGTCAATACCAATAGAATATAAGCCTTCACACGAGCAATCAACAAAAAAAATAATCTCAAACTATAAATCTCATAGTTATTTTCTCAACCCATAGCCTGCTTTACTAATATATTAACTACCCACCTCAATCTGAAAGAAGTTAAGTCATAACCTATCTCGAGATGATGATATTTCGATCTCAAATGCTTCAACACTATGGAATCTTCTCCTTACGAACAACCTCAGAATCAATTACAGTATTCAGATGTAGTATTTACATGTTAAAAAAAAAACTAACGATACTCATATCGCACGTATTAGGATTATGTCCAAAGCGAGTTCGAAAATGAGAGGGAAAAAATTAATAAATTTTAAAAAAATTACTTTACCCATAATCAGAAAACACAAATCTATAATAACATTCAATTTTAGGAGCAATTAATGAATAAAATCTCAGTTTTACCTAAATCAAAACATCAAATGTCTCTACCATTAAAATGGATGAAACAGTGGCTTTCATTAGCCATCAACACGAACAGTAACTAGGTGCCAACTAGTAAGAAATTAAACTCATGATTTCTATCACTAATTACTCTAATCATTATACTAATTATTAACTAATCAATAACTCCCAATTACTAAGCCAATTATTAAGACACAAAAACTAATAAAACCTTGTAAAAAATCTATCCAGCAATCAACGTAGCACTACAATTACTACACCCTAAATTTCTACCCAAAACTAACCCACCAACAACTTCCAGCAACTACCAACTCTCACATCAAATACCTTCTCAACATTACTCCATCATTCAACACTTAATCATTACCCCTCCACTATATCCCTTAATTTTCCAAATCAACCCTTAAACCCATAACTTGCACAATCCACATTACAATAACCAATAATACAAATACACCCACTAGCTTGCCACGATTTCAATATAAACAACAACATCCATACCCTTTTTTTCCAATTAAAAGGGTATTGATTTAAGATAGACAATCCATCAATAATGATAAAAAAATGAACTAAGGTTGAGCTTGGTATGTTACTTCTAGCAACCGATGGAAGCAACTCTGCTCTACCCCTTTGAGTTATGACACGAAGATAGTCAACCCTTACTAATTTAAGTTACTCATACAAATTGACCAAGGTATTAATTAAAGTATAAACCACATAACTCCATTCCCTAATGAAATTATTTACTTAAAATCTCAGCTGACTTTCTCTCTCCCGATTTTGGATAATATACTTATACATTCGATGAACTCTCATACATTGGTAGAATGTATGAGAAAACTGATTAGCCTATATTCATGGAAAGATACTATCTTTCTCTTTTTTAATTAACATCATTAATTACCTATCTTTATGTGGTGTATGATTAAATATAGTAACTGAAATTCAAATTCAAAAAATATTTTAAATATCACAATTAATTTTTTTTGGTTGCAATACGATCTGGTAAAAAAAGAAAAGAAAAGGTCGACATATGATTTCTTCACTTCTCCAAAAAATCAATATTGTTGCGTCATTCGAGTATTTGGTAGTCCAAAATTCTTTATGAACAATACAAAAGTGATGGATTGTTGTTTCATAAAGTGTAACATTCTTGAAATTGATCTCGACGATTATCACAGAGTTATATATAGATGAAGATCAAAAAAATTGAATGAAAGTACATCGTTAAAGGTAATTCGTCTCCGACGTGCAGGTCATAACCGACGTACTTGTAATTTTTTCTCAAATGAAACGTGAATCGGATAATTTCATTATCAAAATGATGACCCTTTTTTTTGAATAACCAGTTTACAGTACACCTGTAAACAATCTGGAAAACTGTTATGACTCTATTTGAAATTGTTGTTTTTGGTTCATTTCTAATTTATGTTTATAATTGATATTTCGTGTTTTTATTTTGATTGAATAATTATGATTTGCAGTATTACGGTACATATCTTTGATGGAGTTACTAGTTTTAGCATACATTGCGGAATCCAAATTCTCATACATTTGATTTTGAGAATTGGTTCTAATTTTATTTCATTATATACTCAGTATGAATGATGAAAGGTACCTATGTTATAATCACATATGGAATGTATTATGTTACCTATGTTATACTTACAAAAATATTTAAAATATTTGAGATATGGAATATGATAACTGCTTGGTTAAGTGTTAAGATTACGCTATCGTGCATACTTATGTGTGAGCTGACTCATACATATCTTCTTGCATATATAATAAAATTTGTTTAAAAGCAGCGGTATTAATTCTAATGTATGAGGATGCATTATATTATTATAAGGTTTACACATACATGTTTACTTGTTGTATGAGATTGTCTTTTATTTGTTTTGGCAATATGCTTTTATCTATAAGATTTCAAATCAGTACATAATCTGAACAAATGTATAATGACATCTTATACATAGAAGCTAAAAGCCAAAACAAAAAAAAAGCCAACTGATACAACAGTTTCACACGTATGTGTAAACCTTATACAATTGTATTACAATGCTAATACATGTATAATAAAACTTATACATAGTAGAATACAACCAAAACAAATAAAAGACAACTTCATACAATATTTTTACATGTATATGCAAACTTTATACTAGCAATAATATAATATGAACAAATGTATAATAAAATCAGTACATAGGCTGAACAAATGTATAATTAGATTAGCACAAAATTTGTTTACACGTAGCATTATAAATTACAATGTATTAGGATGCATTATACATGTATTTCATTCTATAATGGTATAGATAATGTATAGTATTATTACTTAACGTATAAGATGTTTCATACATAGTTGTTTAAGTATACTTCTTTTTTCAATCATAACAGTATTAATATTTAAGAATGAGGGTTCTTTATACATGTAATTCACTGTATATCGACAGAAGTAATGTGTAATGTTATTATATAATCTTTTATACATTAGTTAGTGTAATTTAATTTTTTATAATGAAAGGTATGAGAAATACCATAGTAATATATTTTAAGTTAATAAACCTGAATTAAAAAATATAAGTTCATGAGAAATATCATAGCAATATATTGAAAGGTATGAGAAAAATCATAGCAAATATCATAGAAATACTAAATTAAACAGAAATATGAACCTATTAAATGACGCTGCTAAAAATACATAATATATGTATGTATAATCAGTTCCAATAGAGAAACAAGAAGTATAATTATCACCAACATCAAAGACTCACAATTGTTGTAATTGTTTAACCTCCAATACATAAAAGAATAATATAAATGTTTTCACGCTGAACGTTTAAGAACTGTGCTACTTTGAAGTGACTATGGTAGTTTCATCAATTTTTGAAACATAGATATTGTTTGGACTTGGAGAATCGTCATTATCACTTGTGTATCCTTCAGTTGCCTTTTTGATTCCATAATTTCAGAGTAAAGATGCGTAGCATACTCGTTGGTCTTGAGCGTCAAACCCAATTTAAGGCACTTTCAGTCTTCACTTAATATTTCTGTATATACAGCAACAAAAACTACACAGTTCTTGAATTTGAAATAATACTATTATGTAACAAGTCAGTAAAAATATTATTACATGTTTATACATCTTATAAAGTAAAAAAACAATAGCACTTACAGACTAGTAGATGTTTGTTGAGGTATGTTTTGCACATAGTATACATCAAATGGGTGTTGATTGAGAAGTTGAATGCACTGACCAAGGTTGAATTAATATAATCTTATATAGTCTCACATGTATGTGTACACCTTATACAAATCAGTACATAATCTAAACAAATGTATAATGAATTCTTATATATAGAAGTATAAAACCAAAACAAAAAAAAATGCAACTTGATACAACAGTTTTACATGTATGTGTGAACCTTATACAAATCAGTTAATAATCTGAACCAATGTATAATGAAAACTTATACATAGAGGCAGAAAGACAAAACAAAAAAATACAACCTGATACAACAGTTTCACATGGATGTGTAAACCTTATACAATTAACAATATAGTGTTAATACAAATATAATGAAATCTTATACATAGAATCATACTATCAAAATAAATAAAAGACAATCTCATATAACAGTTTCACATCCTTAACTGCAGCTGTTGAGGTATCTAAAGTATACTACCTTAATGAAATAACTTATTCCCCTTGTTTTTGTTGTCTGAATATTTATTTTTGATTCATGGGACTTGGGAATCAGGATGGAAGTTCCCAAGATACTGACCCAAAGTCCAAAGTCATAATAGATTTGGATTTGGATCCAGAATCAACTATAGCGGAGGTTACCTTTGGTGATCGCCTTAGGGCTCTTCTTGACACGGTAGGATTCATTATCTTCTTGATTCAATTTTCAATGTTATTGCTGGAAATTCTGGAAATTTAATTTTTCTTCATACCAAACACACCCTAAAATTTAATTTTTCAACTCTCACAATGTTATTGAATTACAAAATCGGATACTTTGATAAGTACATACACGAAACAAAGAAAAATTCGAATCCAAATTTGAAAAAAAAACCTTAAAATTAAATGAAGAAGGTGAACTTTGTTCAATTAATGGTTGATAACTGAACAATTTGAAATTCCTCAAATCACGTTAGCTTGATTGTAGGCGTAAATAAAGTGTAATACCCCGAGTTTTCATAGATTTTTCATGTCATAAACTGCTCATTCTTTTTCTCACAAAATCAGATCTACCTTAAAGTAACGGTTATGCATAAGTGGATGATCTCGTTCCTATCTCAACCATACATCTATTTTCATGAGAATTCATCTACTCGCAGATTAGTTCAGTAGCTTATCATGTTTAAGATTCAGTTATTCAGTTTATTTCAATTGTTCATAATAGCTTATAGCCTCAGATTCCTCAGCATTCTCAGCTTAACTAGCCACATTCGAGGATGAATGTTCCCAAGGAGGAGATATTGTAACACCCTGTATTTTTCCTAGCTTAAATTCATCCTGAGAACATCAAAGATTTGCTTCTAAGATGAATAAATTTTTATTTCATGTGGTATTTTTAAGATTTTGACTTTTCATAGTTTGTAACGCCCAGAAAATGGTCCCAAGGCGTCACACGGTGCTTAGGACCACAAGTGATACCAAGCTAACCCTTTTACTGGCATAACTTATAAGCAACTAAATAAATATGTATAAAATGACTGTTTATAGTGTGGAATCATGAAAATAATGAAATCTGTGAAATTACAATATTGATACGACTTTTACATTCTGATAATGTCTGAAAAGAGGGACTGAATTTACATAACTGACTCTAAATGACATCTATGAAGCCTCTACTATACTGACTATAGATAGCTAGGACGCGACCCCAACTACCACTAATCAATACATAGGACTAGGAAAGTAAAGTATATAAATAACATCTAACTAATGTCCCCGAAGCATGAGGACTCAACATCTGCTGGCTGGAATCTGCAACTGTCTGATTCTGACTATACATACCACGACTTATACCTACATTATGAGACAATGTAGCACATAGACGTATATGTGGACCAGTACTTTGAGGATGTATTGAGTATACCGGGGTGAATGCATAAGTAAAACATTATCATCACATTTTATAAAATCATGCATGCTAAATGTAAATGACTCACATAGGCTTGAGTAATCTGAAATCTGAAAATCATAAATCATGAATAGTAAAACATATAATATAAATCTTGTGAGTCATAACACTTAGTTCTAAAATCTGTATTTCTGTTCCATTCTCAAATCATATAGGCTGAGTGAAAAAGGGCACACCTTTTTATGTCTGAAACTAAAAGCTGTAATTCTGTAATCTGAAATCTTAAGTAAAATAATATCTAAGTAAGTTTGTGAGCCTTTACACTTAGTTTTTCTAAAATCTTTTCTATTAATCTTTTCTATTCGCTAGCAAGGAGGTTCTCTTAACCGACATAAACCATGTGAGCATTTATGGAGTCTAATGTTCTCATCTTCCTAAGGAAGAATCCTCACGTTAGGGAGAGGAGTCATACTCTTACCAGGAAGTATAACCTATCTGAGTGATCACATATCTATCATCCACATAGAAGTGGAAACAATTTAAATCCTATGTTGGCATGTAGTTCTGGGGTATGAAACCGTAGTAACTTATCCATCTCGATGCTAAATACTACTCCTATTAAATCTGTATGCTCATTCTGATGAAAATCCACTTTTAAAATAGTTTAATGGTTTATGATGAAAACCAACTGTATATCTGTAAAGCTTAATCTGTAATCTAAATTCTGTAAACTGAATTTCATATCTATTCTGAGACCAAAAAGTCAAATCTTCACTAATAATCTGAAAGGAATCTAGTCATAGGGTGACTATAACACTACAATTCTTGAAATAACAATCTTTAATTAGGGCTTAATGACCCATGCATCAAACTTATGTTAAAACATTATAATATTCATGCTTGGTGATGTAAACATTTATAATTCAACTTAAAATCTGGAAATTTATGCAATATACATGAAAATATGAACATAAACATGCAATTCAACTTCTAAATCATTGGAAATCTCATGAACTCATAAATAGCAATATTGGGTATAAACCCTAACATAAAATTTCAGTAAATTTGTAATTAAATTAAGTTTTGGGTACAAGAATGAAAGGATTATCCTTGCTCATAACTCCACATAACTTAATTGATGATCCTAGATGCTAAAACTTGAATCTTGGATCTCTATTGGTGCTTTGAAGATGAATTCTTAGAGTTCTTGTATTGGAAATCCTTAATCTTTAATTTCTTTGGAGAAAGAAAAGGAGGAATTTGGATTTCTTGGAGAGGAAACTTTGATGATCTAGGGTTTTCTTTTGAGAGAAAAGTGATGAAATAAGCATAAGTGCTTTGGTATAAGCTTAATGATGTGTTTGGACGGATTGGAGGCTGGGTATTTACCAAAATATCCTTTTTAAACTCCCAAAAGAAACTAGAAAAATAACCAAAATCCTCGATTTACTGGGTCACCGTGACGCGCCACAAACGTGGTGGTTCAATGGTAAAGGACGAACGGAAACTGGGCGCTCACCGCGACGCACCACAATCGCGGTGCCTCCTGGATTGCTATTTCGGCCCTTGGTGCGACATACCAGCATCATAGAGTCTCACTGGAATGGGACAATTGGGAATTCGGACCTCTCCGCGACGCGCCAACATCACGGAGGTCCACTAGAATTGACAATTATGAAATTGTCCTTCACCGCGATGCGGTGGTTGCTCAGGTGGGACACTGTCAACTTAAAATGCCATAACTCCTTCACCGAGTGTCGAATTTGGGCGAATCTTATATTGATGAAAAGTTTATTCAATTTCCCACGCAATAGAAAGTCGAAATCTTGAAAAATACCACATGAAATAAAAAGGTATTTATCTTAGAAGCAAATCTTTGACATCCTCAGGACGAATTTAAGCTAGAAAAAATACGGAGTATTACATAAAGGAACATAGATATGGAGCAAAATTCGGTGCACAAAAAAAGGAGCAAAAAAATGGTATTTTGATATGTATGAGGGGGATGACAGAGAAAGAGTAAATTTAAGAAATTTAAGTAATTACTTTGGGATTTTTGTAATTTCTTTTATAATATGGGATTTTATGTAATAAGATAAAGTTACCTTGTGTATATATGTAATTTTCAGTTAATTAAATTATGGACTTCGCGCATCAACTATCATATAAAATTAATTGAAAAAGAAAATAATTGATTTCTCTCACACATGGACCAATGTATTAAATAAATTATGAATTTGACCAATTAACCATCAACTAAATTAATTAAGCAAATAATCCCAGTTAAATAAATAGCTTAAATTTCTCATTCAAACATTATGAGAAAAGTCTTTTAGGAAAAAAATTATAGTGACCAAAAGCCTCAAAATCCGCACTAATCACACCACTAACCCAACATCAACAACAAGGGTTGTTACATTATCCACTACTAAAATATAAGTTCATCCTCGAACAAAAAAGTAAATAATGTACCTGATGCAGTAAAACACTGGGAGTAACTACCACAAATGTTGGACTCGACCTCTAAAGTAGCGTCCTCAATAGGATGGTGTCTCCACTGAACCATAACCACAGGAATATTTGTAGAATGCAATTGTCTCACATCCCTGGATAAAATGGACACTAGATCCTCAACGAAGTTCAACCTCTCATCCTAATGAACCAAATCCCAACTAAGTATATGGGAATCATCTGAAATATAGCATCAAAGTATAGATACATGAAAAACTAGATGAATGGCACAAAAAGCTGGAGGTAAGGCTAACTCATAAGTGGACTTCCAGACTATTCGAAGAATCTCAAATGGTCTAATGTACCTGGGGCTGCGGTTGCCCCTCTTTCCAAACCTCATTATGTCCTTCATAGGTGACACACGAATGAAGACTCAATCACCATTCCCAAACTCTAAGGCATAAATCCTAGCATCTGTATAACTCATTTACCTACTCTGGGCTGTCTGAAGCCTATCTTGAATCACCGAACCCTATTGAAAGACTTACAAAGCAAGTTGATACCTTAGAGTCTAACCTTTGAAGTCTCAAATCAATCAATATGAGATCGATAATGTCAACCATACAGTGCCTCAAAAGGGGCTATTTAAATACTCGAATTGTAGTTTTGCTAAAGACGAATGTTGCTTCCAATGACTTCTAAAGTTCATAACACATACATAAATGATATCCTCTAAAATATGAATAGTCTGCTCTGACTGACTATTATTCTGGGCTGAAATTTGTGCTAAGGCCAGATTGAGCACCCAACTCCTTCTGAAAAGTTTGCCAAAAGGTAGAAGTGAACATTGAGCCTCTGTCTAAAATAATAGACACGCGTACCCATGAGGATGAGCTATCTCACGAACATAGATATAGGCTAACTTCTCAGCGCTAGATGAGATCTGAATAAGTATAAAATGAGATAATTTAGTCAATCAATCCACGATGATCTAAATACTGTCCAAACCATGAGAAGTACGAGGCAACCCAACCATAAAGTCCATAGTGGTCCGCGACCACTTTCACTCAGGAGTGGGTAATCTCTAAAGCAAATCACTCGATCTTTAATGCTCGGCCTTCACTTACTGATAACACAAGCAACAAACTACAAAATTTACCACATACTTCTTCATACTACCCACCAATAAACTTGCTTCAAATCACGATACATCTTGGTCACACCTGGGTGAATGAAATATCTAGAACAATAAGCTTTCTCTAAGATTAATCTTACTGAATCACCAACTTTCGACACACAAACTCTTCCCCTTCAAAACGTCATTTGAATTAAGAGATGCCGCTCTAGCCTCGCCCCTCAGTACCTTATCCCAAATCACCCTCAAACTATCATAATCAAACGGTGAGCTCGAATTTTCTCCCTCAAGAAAGATATAGCAATCAAAAAAGGCTAAAACATGCACATGTGAAAATATCAAGCCTAACTATCTGGTTAGCTAAAGGTTGAACCTCTAAGGCTAAAATCCACTCTTAGGTCAAGAGATAAGCTAGACTCCCCATACTAGTCGACTTCCAACTCAAGGCATCTACAACCTTATTATCCTTTCTCGAATAATACAAAATAGTGATGTCATAGTCCTTAAGAAACACAAGCCAATGTCGCTACCTCATATTAAGATCCCATTGTTTAAAGAAGTACTAAAGGCTGCGATGGTCCAAACAACAAGAATCTCTATACAAGTAATGGTGCCACAACTTCAACACAGATACTATGGTTGGCAACTCCAAATCATGGGTAGGGTAATTTCTCTTATGAAGATTCAACTAACGAGAGTCATAAGTAATCACCTTACACCACTTTCATTAACACTGTACGCAAACCAATACTTGAAGCATCACAAAATATAACAAAACCTACACCCTCCTTAAGCAACCTCGAGATCAGAGCACTAAAGTCAACAGCTCTTTGGGCTTTTGGAAGCTCTTCTCATACGCATCCGACCACTGAAAACCATATTTTTCTGAGTCAACTTGATGAAAGGAGGTGCAATAAATGAGAAACCCTATACAAAATACGGGTAATAACCTTCCATGCCAATAAAACTCTAAATCTTAATAGGATAAGTAGATTTAGCCCAATCAAGAATCACCATAATCTTGGTTGGATCAATTATAATACTATATTTAGTCACCATATAACCCAAGAAGGAGATAGAATCCAACCAAAACTCACACTTGGAAAACTTAGCATGCAACTTCTCATCATACAACCTCTAAAGTACAATCCTCAAATGCTTCACACAATCGACCTCAAGATATCATCTATAAATATAATCATAAATGAGTCGAGATACAGTCAAAACACAACGTTCATCAACTCCATGAATGCTACAGGGGCATTAGTAAATTCAAAAGACATGACCAAGAACTCATAATGATTGTATCGAGTCTGAAAAGATGTATTGGGACATATAAAGCTCTAATTTTCAATTGATGGTACCTGAATCTCAAATCAATCTTGAAAAACACCGAAACACCCTGAAACTGGTCAAATAGATCATTAATGTGAGAAAGAGAATACTTGTTCTTAATCGACACCTTGTTCAACTGTTTATAATGAATACACATACGTATATAACCACCATTCTTCTTCATAAATAATACAGGTGCATCCCAAAGAGATGCACTAGGTCTAATAAACCCTTTACTCAAAAAATCTTGCAACTACTCTTTTAATTCCTTTAACTCAGTCGGGGTCATCCTATAGGGAGGAATAGACTTGGTACCTCGCTTCACATCAATAGAAAAATCAATATCACAACCCAAAGGTATACCAGACAAATCATTAGGAAACACATCCATAAACTCATGAACAATTCAAATAAAATCCATCAGATGCAGTGAGGCAATGCTCGTATCACGAATGAGCTAAATAAGATAAATAAGAGCAGAGAATTTTGTTGGGCACGACCCAATGCACACTGAGGGAAATCCCTCATGTAATGAACAATATCATGACACACAAAATACTCTATGCCACTAGCATTACATGAAGAGGGCCTAGACGAACTTGACTGACCACCTTAACCAAATGTCTGACTACCCAAAGTCACTGAACCTGAAGGTCTACTATTTGGTCCCTAAAAAGCAGCCTGAAATAGCTTACCATTATAACTATAAAACCTTTACTAGAGAAATGTCTACCCAAAAGCCATGTCTGCTAAACACAGCGTGATGATACACCTTCGTGGTGCCTCTCTAAGTAGCCTGGATATTGACTCGATTAGCTTGGCATGCTAATAATACTCTAGAAAGAAGCCCCTGAGTCTACTATCTGAGCTGTAGCTAATTGATAAGTATGATCTAATCTCTTCACAAACATTTAAATTCGGTTAGACTCGATAGGGATACTAGCAGCTGAATACTTGGATAAAGTGTGAAAATCAGCCTCATACTTAGAAATAGTCATGGGTCCCTGCTCCAAATAATCAAACTCATCACGTATTTGATCTTTCAAACTATATGGAACAAACCACTCCAACAAAGCCTTAGAAAATTTGAGTCTAAGTCATGGAAGGCGAACCTAAATATCTACAACTAGCAAATGACCTCCACTAACACCTAGACACATCCATCAACTAATAGGTAGTATAAATAACTCCATGAAACTCAAGGCATCCAAAATTATGTAACTTCTCCTGGTAATCAACCAATAACTCATATGCATCCTCACCAAAGCACCACTAAAATTAGACGAACCCAAGTAATTAAACCTCTTAAACCTCTTTTGATCATCAAAAAACAAAACTGTACTCAAAGCAACTAGTGAAATAGTAAGTCTGTCAGGCTAAGAATCCCTATTTGGGGGTACCATAGATGAATGATGTATCCCTAAACTAGGAATACCATGATCAGATACTGGCAAAGAAGGTTGAACACCACTCAATTTCTAAGGAATATCATAAGCAGATGCCAGCACAGATGGCATAACCACACTTGGGGTCGGAGGAATACCATAAGCGAATGTCGATCCTAACGACGATACCATACTCACATCCGGAGGAACATCAGGTTCACTCAAAGAAATAACATACAAATGAGTCAATAATTGATCAACAAACCCTCTAGAACTGGGTAGAAACTAAACCCTATGGGACCGATGCTGGCCATGCATCTCCTACATGCTTAACCTCAGGCTATAAGGAGGTCACCCTAACACTTTCTCTTATAGGGGAAGATCTTGTGCCCTCCCTATAACTTAGGGCTATCCACGACCCTTAACTCACCCTCTAGCCTGGGCTTCATCCTCGAGTGCTGGCTCAATATCCCTATCCTCACCTGATCTAGTTCTCACTATTAGTACAGAAAAGAGTGGAACACAACTTAAAATATTGGCTGAACAAAACACATATGATTAGGATCAAAATATAGAAGACTTTCTAAAAGACATCTTATAGCCTCTTAAAGATAGATACAGACATCTACCTATCAATCAACAAGACTCTACTGGACATCTTGCTCTTACACTTATGAGATCAGTGAACATAGGTGCTATGATATTAATTTATCACGACCCATAAACTAGGTCATAATGATAATTATTATGACTCAGCCTTAATAAGTAAGTCAATCACTCAAACTGATAAAGGAAATATGAAAATAGCTAAGGTAAGGCTTCCAGAATGAATTCAAACCAACATAAGACATAAACAAAATGAAAATATGGATAACATGACATAAAAACCCCAAGAATTGGTGTCAAAGAGTAGAATATCTAATGCATCATCTGAATACAATTAAAATATAAACTTTACCTTTAAAAACAAATAAAGACATAATGAGGTAAGAGGATGCCCAAAAGTGGACTCTAATCCCTAGAGCAATCGAGTACCTTGATCACAATCTCAGATAAACATGAATCAACTACCACAGAAAGTACTCATACTTGGCTATGCCCTGAAAGGGCACAATGGGAGTGAGTATGATCCACTTGCATGCAATAGGTATCATAGGACAACTAGGAAAAGTAGAAAATTAGATTAGAAAAAACATACTATGAGCATGTCATTTGCAAGCAGAAAAGTCCTAAGCGACAGCTCACACTATCTTCACTAATAGTTCTAAGGTATATAAGTACATAGAGATAGAAACAACACAAATATATGTGCAAAAATATACTAAAACTAAGCACAAGTCAAGAAACAGAAGGAAAATAAACAAGATGAGTATGCAAATGTAATGCAATGCAATGTGGATGGAATAAATAATAAGAGTCATCGCATGACTTTTTGTATACACCCATCGATCTCGCAGCTACCAGGTAGGACCTATTGGGGTTTCACAACCCATATATTATATCTCAATCTCAAGTCAACCTTTCCAACAATGACCTCAGCTAAGGGATTTTCAAAATATCATAACCAACCTTACCGGCAAATGACCTCGGCTAAGGGTTTTTCAAAATATCATAACTAACCTTGCCGGCAAATAACCTCAGCCTAGGATTTTTAAAAAATGAGTCATTTTCTTCAAAATTTCTTAATGGTACCAGTATCTCAATAATTTATATGTATGGAATGAGAAATTAATGCTAATAGACAAATCAATATAATGATATCCAATCCATCCAACACGTACATACGTACAAGTCAGCCTAGAATCAACTCAATATATCTTTAATTCTTGATTATCACCTCTAAATGGGCACCATCAGAATATACATGCATATAATACATCATTAATATAATATTAACCCCTAACTCGAGTACTTTTATCATGATAAAAACAACCATTGCTTAAATAAGGCCTATATATGAAGCCCCTGCATGAGAATCATATCTAGAATAAAAGCATTTCAATGCACATATAAGGTCAATGATGTCAATTAAATCCCCCACATGGGAAACACACAATATTAAATATCACAAGTCAACAACAATAGAATATAAGCCCCTACACGGGCACATAATAAAAAAATAATCTTGAAAAGCAAATTCTAATATTATTTTTTCTAACCCATAGCATGATTTACTTATATATTAACTATCCAGCTCAATTAGAAAGAAGTTAAATCATAATCTATGTCGAGGCAATGATATTTCAACCTGAAGTGCTTCAATAAGGGTTTTCTCTTACGAACGACCTCAGCAGCAACTATAAATTCAGATATAGTATCTACGTATTAAATAAAACTCATGATACTCATATTGCTCATATTTAGAGTAGATCCAAAACAAATTTTAAAATGAGAGGGGAAAAATAAAAAAATTTCAAAAGAGAATAGTTTACCTATAACAAAAAGACACAAATTTATAATAAAATTCAATTTTAGAAACAGTTAATGGATTACATATAAATTTTTCCTAAATCAAAACATCAAATGTCTCTGCCATTAAAATGAATGAAACAGTGGCTTCCATTAGCCATTAACACGAAAAGTAACTTGTTGTTAACTAATAAGACACTAAACTAATGATTTCTATCACTAATTACTGTAATAGTTATACTAATTATTAACTAATCAATAACCCCCAATTACTAAGCCAATTATTAAGACACAAAAACTAATACTCCCTCTATTTCAAAATAATTAAATTGGTAGAGTATTTTTTAGTGTCAAAATAATTGAATTATTTATTATTCAAGATAGATGTTGGAAAATTTTTCTAATTTTACACTTCATTAATTAAATTTTCAAGGATGAGTTTCAATGATCATTACTAATGTTCTGAAGTTTGGAAAGGGCATGTAGCACCTCATATTTTTGAGCTAGAATTCGAGCTGACGTTCCTACGTGTTTAAACTCTAATCCAATGATTTATATTTGAATACATATGTCATGATATTTATCCTAGTGTGTGAAGTATTTATGAGATGAAAAATATCTATAGAAATCACTTAGAGCAACGTTGAGCTAAGAGCCTTTGATGCGGCAAAATCTTATATTCAATTCTTCAAGGGTCAATTTTGAACGTGTATAACTTTTTATATACGTAGAATTTTTCATATCAAGACTCACTAAATTGTAAATAATTGAATTAGATTTCCAACGATACTGATTTCATCTTAATTCGATACCCGAGCAAAAAGTTATGACCATTTTCGTGAGAAATAGTAAGCCTCCATGATAAGTCAGCGGATGCTCTCCCCCAGAATAAAGGATGTGACATGGAGGTGATTCCCGCACTGTTTTAGCTTCCTATGGTCCTAGAGGTAATTTGGTCCTTTCCCCTCAACCCCAATCGTCCAAAACACGATTTAAAATTTAAAAGGATATTATTTGACCATCTTACTAAAAAATTACTCACTAAAACTCTTTTCTTTCCCCAAGAACAAATTTCAAGCTTTTCCTCTCAAGAATACAAGGATTTAAGTCCCGGTTTGAAGATTTCTTCAAGAATCCATCCAATTAAGGTATGTGGGGTATTCATCAATGGGTTTCTTTCACCCATTGAGCCCAAAAACCTTCTCTTAGATTAAAGTATTAGTTTTTCTTCCATTGTGGAATTTCACATGTTCAAGATGAATTCAATCCATGTTTTTCCTCAGTAAATTAAACTCAGTCCATGTCCTTTTATGATTCCATGTAAATTAGGTGATGTAGTGCTTCAAATTTTGAGTCCTTATGTATATTTTTTATTGAATCTATGTATTTATGAATTTAAAATATGTAAGCATGCTATTTTCCATGATTTATACCTTCCCATGTTCAAATTCATGTACTTTAGTGGTTATTGAAATTTACTACCTTTAGGTCTCTAAATTATGATTTTCTATTACCGTTTAAATGTTATTTTTTTATTTTTGTAATCATTTAGTGTTGGCGGGTTATGAACACCCGATACCTATGTGTCTTTACAAGATTTCTGTTTTCAAGTAATGAGTCAGTCATACCATAGTTTTAATATCATATTAAGAATGTCATGTTCATGCTGAGCACTTACAAGTACTGTACCATGTTATGTTAAATAACTAATACTACCAAAGTCTTTCAATTGGGAGTAACACTTAGCATCGAGTGAACATAGGGATGGAGACTCTCCCATCAGTAGAGGCATTAATCGTTAGTAGTTGTCCCTATATTCCAAACCTAAGGCACCACTGTAGATTATGAAGGGTCCCTCGTCAGTAGAGGCATGGCAGCATTATCCTTTAGGACATCAGCCTTGTAGATCCACATTATTATTTATGTGTTGGTACCCCTAGCAAGGTACCAACACACTTCTAACTGGGGTAATAGGTTGGACCTTGATAGCTCAGATTGGGCTAGGTCGGTTGTAGCTAGCTCCCATAGTCTCATTATAGTCTTCAGAATAAATCATTTTAGGTTTTCATGACCAAGTCTACAAATTTTAGATGTTCAGTTGAACAGATTATAGTTATTCAGATTTTAGATTATTTTAGTACATGTGTTATTCTTGGTCCTGCATTCTCAGTTTTACATATCCATGCATCTATGTTCAGTTACTATATGTATTTCAGTTGGTCCTTATCTCACATACCAATACATTAAAAGTACCGACCGCATACTTTTGTTTGTGATATGTTATCATATAACATAGTTTTGGATGCTCAGTTTTCCAATCGATCTTAGACAGCTTAGCATTACTCAGCAACAGTAGTGGTGAGTCCTCATCTATGGAGGATATGCTATTTTTTCAGTTATTTAAGTATTCCTTTATGTTTAGTCAGTCAGAGTTAGTTGGGGGTTTGTCCCATCAACTGCTCTTGATGTTTAGAAGCTTTCAGATAGTCAGACAGTTAGAGAGTTAGTCAGTAAACAGTTGTTCAATTTTTAGTATTATCAGTTGTTACAGATATTTTAGACTTGTCATTTACATATATTTAGTAGTTATATTTCTAGTATTTTATTAGCTTATCTTCCATATATGCTATTTCACTGTTATTTTATTCAGTTCTCACAGCAGGTACCAGCTCATGGGTTAGCTTATGGTTACTTGTGACCGTAAGCACCATTTTTGTGACTAGGGGGTAGCCTTGGGTCGTGAAAAAACTTGGTATTAGAGCCTAATGTTTTAAAGTGTCCTAGGATATCTGAAAGTCGCATTAAGTGGAGCCTTGTGCATGGGTATGAAGCATGCCACATTTATGGACAAAAGGTTACGAGGCTTTTTTAGGAAAGTTTCCCTTTTTTCAGTGTCCATGTCGTGCAAAAATCATGAGCTCTATTAAATTATTCTTTCTAACTCACTCTTTATTCCATTTACAGATAATACCTCTATGAAAAAATAACAAAAGAAGGAATAGGGATCAGTCTGCACCCCCACTGGGTCAGAAAGATCCCCTGAATGACAATGTTTCTTATACTGAGTTCAGGGCCATTTTCATAGTGTTGGCCCATTTTGTAGATGTTTAAAATAATCAGCAAGCAGTTTCCCTAGCCAACCCAATAACAAATAGAGCTGCATTTAGGATTTGGTATTTCACTCGGATGAATCCCCCTTTATTTAAAAAGATCCAAGTCTGAGGAAGATCCACAAGAGTTCATGGATATGGTATAGAAGGTGAATGATATCATCCGTATGACTTCAAATGAGAGTGTGAAATTGGATGTATATTAGTTGTAGGGAGTAGATCACACCTGGTTCAAGTAGTAGAAGGAAGACAGAGGTGTTGAGGTAGGGCCTATGGAGTGGGAGGAGTTTGCTATGACTTTCTTAGATAGGTTTTTCCCACTAGAGTTGAGGGAATTGAAGGTTCAAGAGTTCATAAACTTGAAGCTGGGTAGTATGAGTGTGAACGAGTACTCGCTCAAGTTCACTCAGTTGGCTAGGTATGCTTCAACTATGGTGGCTGACAATAGGTCCAGAATAAGTAAATTCATATTTGGCGATTTTGAAGTGTGGTTAAGAAGTGTAGGACTGCTATGTTATTAAGAAGATGGATCTTTCTAGACTTATGGTTCATGCTTAATAGATTGAGGAGAAAAAACTTAAGGAGAAAGAGAGAGAGAATAAGAAGGCCAGAACTGGTAGCTTCAACTTTTCTCAACCATGGTCGGAAGGCGGTAACCGCTCTTAGTTATATCAAAAATCTTCAGCCCCAGCTCCATCTTCAGCCAGTGCGCCAATGCCTAAGTTTAGGCAAGACAGTTGGGATAGAGCGCCAGGATCTAAGTCCCAGGGTAGTATGGGCATTGATCGTACCAATCCGCTCTACAAAAAGTATGGCAATAACTATCAGAGAAAGTGTAGAGCTGGTAGTGATAGGTGTTTTGGGTGTGGAAAGTCAGGCCATAAAGTAAGGGACTGTCGTATGGGCCTAAGGAGGGGTAGAAATGATCGCCAGCAGGGCCAGACTAATTTTTCAGCAGCACCAGCAGGACCCCTAGCTCAGTAGGGTGCCACATCCAGTGCCATCAGTAGGCAGTGCCAGAATAAGTTTTATGCTTTCTAGACTCAGCATGATTAGGAATATTCTCCGGATGTGGTTATGGGTACGTTACAAGTCTTCTATATTTATGTTTATGCATTGTTATATCCTAAAGCTTCCCTTTCCTTTGTGACTCCTTACATAGTTGTAGACTTCTGAGTTAGTCCAGAAAGGTTAGTAGAGCCTTTCTCAATGTCTACCCTAGTGGGTAAGTATAACGCCCCGAGTCTGGTACCCCAGACGCTATACGGTGCTAACAATCCCAAAGGACCACTAGCTAACCCATGACTGGTACCTACTGTGAGCTCTGCATAATCCAATACTGTAATACCAATATAACTGAGATAAATGAGGAAATCTAGCGGAAAATCTGCCATAAGGTTCAAAACTGAATAATATTGAATTAAACAATGTCTGAACAAGGTATAACAATACCCAAAATTGAAAACAACTATCTGAATTTCTCTAGTCTGAAAGTCTCTAAAATTGTCTGAACTATCTGAATAAGGAGTCAATGGGACATTTCACCAACTAACTCCATCTACTAAAATGTTGAATCTAATAAGAAAATAAAATAAAAAATATCCTTGATTGATGAGGACTCACTGCTAGTCTACTACTGCTGCCTAAATATCTGAACTGCTAAGAATGCTCTAGGGCCCGTACGTCGTTGGGGCCCATACGTCTGAATCTATGGTATAAAATACCATAGCGTAAAGAAAAGTATGTGTCAGTACGTGTGAATGTACTAGTATGCAAAGTGAGGCAAGGCTAAATGCAAGGGTTCATTTGCATAAACTATAACTGACTGAATAACATGAACATGACTGTGTGAGAATACATGCATGAATACATAACTGTAACTGAAGTCATAAGGATTATGAATAATGAGCTTACTGATAACATAGATTACTGATAACTGATATAACTGATAACTAATATACTATTTACTGAGTGATTGTATCTGACAGTCCTATTTTTTATGGAACTAGTTGAGTTTCGTACTGAGCTGGGTAACCGTATCTAACAGTCCTAAAATTTTGTAGAACTATCTGAATTCTTTACTAAACACTGAGACTGAGACTGTAAGAGGTAATCATCTAACCGACATGCCCCTTGTCTGAATAGATTTGGGGTCCAACCTGTAACCCCAATTGGAAGGGTATCAATACCATGCCACGGGTGCAAGTTCTCAAACGAGAATGGTGGGACCCTCAACTGACAGGTTAAGCCACCTCATCAACCCTCAACTAGTAGGTTTTGATATCTCAACCTACGCTGGCTACATAGTTCTGGAACGCAAGGACTGCTTCTAAGGATCATACCCTCTGTTGGCAGGTGACTCCTTATCCTTGGGTTCACTCGGTGTTGAATCCTACTCCCAACTAATGAGACACTGAACTGAGTATACTAGACTGAACTGGATTGAGTTCATTGAGATTACTGAGTTTTCTTGAGTTCTATAACTGACTGATATCTAAATCTGACTGAGTGTGCTACTGATCGTGATAAGACTGAGATTGCTCTGTAACTGACACTGGATCTAGGCACACAACTAAATTTTTAGGTATTAAATACCCCCAGGACTTGATAGCATGAATATTAATAGGACATGGCACTTCTCGAACACATGACCCTAGTCAACAATTTATAATACAATCATTAAGGGATTTCATGAAGCACTTGATAATCATAATCTTGTACATGAATAGGAATGCATTCTAATATGTCACAATTTCACGATTCTAATCTCATGAGCATTCCATCAAATAACTACAAGGCATAGCTTTAGTAAGGGAGTCATTTTAAACATGAGAATATAACATGGATTCACCATTTAGGTCACAATTGAGTCATAATGCATAATTTTGCTCATTTAGACATTTTGACACACACATAGGATGCATAACTTTAAGCTTAGGCATGAACATTAAACCAATACATCATGATTACATTAATCAACTAAATTCATAGATTTCAACCCACATACTAACATAATTTCATAAAACATATTAAAGATTCCAACTTGTAAATCATACAACACCTTAACATAGATTTAATTTACCCCACAACATGGAAATCATAATTCAACTTTTTGAAAGAAGATTATTGAACTCCAAGGGTGGAAGGGACCCTTGGATGAACACTTTACATACCTTGGTTGATAATTTCTTAAAGATTAATGAAGGAAATCTTAAGTTCTTGATTTGAAATTAATCACCTAGGGTTTTTCTTGTTCTTGAGCAATTGTGAAATAATAAATATAATTAGCCAAAAGACGGCTAAATTTCATGTTATGAGGGATGAAGATAGGGGAAAAAGACCTAATTACCCTTAAGGACGCAACTTTAAAAGATAGAAAAATGTGCCCAGTGATGCTATAAATGATGCGACGCGTTGAGGGTACCAACGCGATAACCAATGCAATGTTACTGGAAATTGCCTTGAGCTGAGGAAAATTTCACCTGTCGACGTGTTGGACGACATGACACACCAACATCGCGTTGACTCATTATTTTGGTCAATCAAACATGGTCTTAACAAGGTTCAAAAAATCCAAAACTTGTCTGGGAACATCTATTGACCTTCTTGATCATGAATTAATTAAGATATACGCATTTAAAGGACTTTAAGGTTGCAAATTGAGATTTCCGACTTTTGAAGGCTAAAATAAACTATGTCTGGAAACTTAGCTAGAATTTTCTAAGTCTGGACCCCTTAACAAGCTTAAGGGACTGAATTAAGCTAGAAATTTTGTGGGGTCTTACAATATCTCCCCCTTGGAAATATTCGTCCTCAAATGAGACTGAATAAACTAAGTGTACTAGTAGGCTGAATCTAATTACTGAACATGAACATCTGAGACATTACTATAGGACTGATATTATTGACATGCCGAATTTCGTATTGAACATGCATATATGATGCATGAATACATGACTGGGCTATAATACCCCGTACTTTTCCCAGCTTGAAAAGTTTTCCAACAATGTTAGAAGCTTTCTTTGAAAGATGAATCCACTTTTGTACATGTGGTACTTTCAAGATTTTCACTTTTTATCATGTGGGGAATCAAATAAACTTTCTATCAATACCAAATTCGCCCAAATCTGACACTTGGGTGAAGAGTTAGAGTCTTTTTAGTGAGACAGTATATCACCTAAGCCTTCAGCGCGTCGCGGAGATAGCTCAAATGGCAATTGTCAATTTTCAGTGTCGCTCCGTGATAGTGGAGCGTCCCGCCAAACTTCCAGGTCACAGACAAGGTGGCAAAGCGATATCTCCGCGTCGCGCCACCGTCTAATTTCCCATTTGTCACTTTCCAGTGACTTGTCGCGTCGTGCCAAGGATGATAATCGGGAAATTTTCTCAGAAATTAAAGACGCATCCAAGGGTTAAAAGGGTCAATTTCCTACCCCAATTTAAACCCAATAACATGTGATTTGGCCATTCTTCACCCAAAATGTACTAGTTTCTCTCAAGAACAAGCTAGGGTTTCTATTGGGGATTTAAATTCAAGAAGGTTTCACCGTCAATCTTCACGAAATCACGAACTAAGGTATGCGTAGTGTTCATTCATAGACTCCTTTCGTCCATGAAGCCGGGAGAATCTCTTTTATAAGTTTAAGTTTATGGATTTCTTTATGAATTTCATGTTGGGTTTGTTTTGTTTATGTTGAGAATGATCAATTGAATTCAAATCCATGTTGGGTGATCAATTTTATATGGAATTGATTTGTATAGATGTATATTCATGTGAACCTATAAATAAACCCTAGGATAATGAAATTAGAGATGAATCATGATGATTAATTGTTGTCTAATGTTGTCTACATGTGTTATGCCTGCCATGTGTATGATTAAATGCCTAGATGAAGAAACAATGCCCAACTAGTATGATATCATGAAATCCCCATGTATGTACAAGTTTATGCATATCACATGTTTGATGAAGTGCTTCAATATATGAATTACAAATTGTATTGTTGGTCATGTATTCAGGTAAGCCATGCTATGTCAGTTTCTTTTCATCGAGTCCTGGGGGTACTTGTACCCGAACATTTAGCTGTGCGCCTAGAGCCATGTCATGTTTTCACGATCTCCTCAGTCAAGCTATGATCCATAGAACTCGGTCAGTTATGTGACTCAGGAAATCTCAGTAATGTCAGTAGCTCAGTAATCTCAGTAACTTCAGTATCCTCAGTAAGTCCTCAGAACTCAGTACATTCCATCAGTCAATGGAACTCAGTAAATTCAGTTTAGCTCCGCTAGACATTACCACTAGTATAAGTTTAGTTCAGTTAATCGGCTCAGTTCAGTTGATCAATTCAGTGTCTTTCATATGGGAGTAGGATTCAGCACCGAGCGAGTCTAGGGATGGGGACTCACCCACTAGATAGGACTGAGATCCCTAGAAGCAATCCTTAAGTTCCAGAACTACGTAGCCAATGCAGGTACGAGATGTCACCCGTTAGATAGGACTAACATACTCAGGGATCACCCATTAGCATATTTAAATATATAGGATTGATCTCAGGGGTCACCCGCTAGATTAGGACTAACTCCACAACAATTGTCTTTACCAGTGGCGCGGTACTGGCACCTTTCTAACTGGGGTTACAGGCCAGTTAGCTTAGTATGGGGTATGTCGGTTAGATGAATACATCCTACAGTTTCAGTTACAGAATCAGGACTATTAGATACAGCCAATTCAGCTCAGTAGTATAGATTTAGGACTGTCAGATACAGTTACTCCTTATCATTATAAATAGACTCCGGGATCACCTACTAGACATGGCTGTCAATCAGTAATGGTATCATCATATTTAGAGATCACTCGCTAGATAGGACTGATCTCAGATTCAGTTACTCAAATACAGTATGAAACTCAGCTAGTTCCATCAGATTCAGTACTATCAGATATAGTCACTCATGTTATCAGTTATATCAGTTATCAAAACTTATGTTATTAGCATTCAGCTTCAGGACTGTCAGATACAGTCAACCAGACCAGTTCTTCATAATTAGAACTGTCAGACACAGTTATCCATATATTAGCAACATAGTATTAGTCCCTCAGTATTCAGTAATACAACATATGTTTTTCACTCATCAGTGACTCAAATGTCAATGTCAATAGACTTGGTATTCAGAACTCAGTATCCAGTCCTATCATGATGTCAATTATAGTTACGTATGTACACATGTATTCTCACGTTCATGTTAGTCAGTTAGTTAGTATCGTTCATGCATATGAACCTATTGTATTTAGCCTACCTCACTTGCATACCAGTACATTCAAAGTACTGATGCATTTGCGCTATGGTGTCTTATACCATAGTTTTAGAAGCATGAGCTCCAGAAAACCAGTAGCATCCCAGTTCAGCGATCAGAGTTAGCAGTGAGTCCTCATCCTTCGATGACATGATGATCACATTACTATTTTAGTTTTTAGTTTATTTCAATAGTTGGATTTAGTTGGGGATATGTACCATCAACTCCTTATTCAAACAGTTTAGAGGCTTTTAGACTACAGTATGTTTAGACAATTATCTCAGTTATTTTGGTATTGTTATACTATATTTTTTTAGTTATGTACTAGTATTGAACCTTATGGCCTTTTACTTCATGTTTCTGCATTAACGATATTATTACTATTATTCAGTGCTCAGTTTATAGATATCATTCATGGGTTAGCTTGTGGTCCTTCGGGCTCATAGGCACCGTATAGCGTTCTGGGTACCAGATTTGAGGCGTTACAGAGTTGATGCATGAATGCATGACTGGGAGTACTGGTAAGCTGATTATGCATATCTGATGCATGAATACATGATTGAACTGACTCATGAACATGCGACTGAATATGCAATGGTAAATGATGCCAAGTTTGAAATGGAAAACTGAGCATAAAACTGAATAAGCTTAAGGAAAGCCATTACCTTGGGCTGAGTCTGGATTAGCAGAGAAGAGGTAAAGATACTTGGTGTGCATGTCTACTTCTTCTTCCCAAGTAGCTCCCTCAATGAACTGATTCTGCCAAAGAACTTTGACTAGAGGGACTTCTTTATTCCTCAGTCTGCGAGTCTGATAGTCAAAGAATTCGACTAGAATTTTTTTGAAAGAGAGGCTGTTCTAAATATCTAGGCCCTCTGTAGGGACTACGACTGCTGGGTCACCTATGAACTTCTTAAGCAAAGAGACCCGAAACACTGGATGGACTGGAGATAAATCTGAAGGTAATTCGAACTCATAAGCTACTTTGCAGAAGCAATTGAGAATTTTGAAGGACTGACATATCGGGAAATGATCTTTCCCTTCTTGCCGAACCTCTTCACTTCATTCATGAGGGAGATTTTTAGATACACATAGTCACCAATCTTGAACTCGAGATCATTTCTGCGCACATCAGCGTACGACTTCTGTCAGCTTTGAGCTATCTTTAGCCTTTCCCTATTCAACTAAACTTTTTCCAAGGTCTCAAATACCAAGTTAGGCCCTACTACTATGACCTCTCCAAATTTGAACCAATCTATGGGAGATCTACATCTTCTATCGTAGAAAGCTTCAAATGGAGCCATCTTAATGCTGGAATGATAGTTGTTGTTGTATGAAAACTCAATCAAAGGCAAGTGGTCATCCTAACTACCTTTAAAATCTATTGCACACACTCGCAGCATATCCTTTAAAGTCTGAATATTCCTTTCTGCTTGACCATCTGTCTGTGGGTGAAAAGCTGTACTGAGGTAAACTCGGGTGCCAAGACCCTTTTAGAATGCTTTCCAGAAATGAGAGGTAAATTAGGTACCTCTATCTAAGACAATAGACAACAAAATACTGTGTAATCTGACCACTAAAACATGACTTTCTTCTGAGTCAATCTAGACATAAGGGACGTAATAGATGAAAATCCCTCAATAAATCATCGGTAATATCCAGCCAAACCCAAGAAGCTCCTGATATATAATGGAGAGATGGATCTGAGCCAGTTTCTCACTGCTTCGATCTTTTGGGGATCAACTCTAATGCCATCACCGAAAATGAAATACCAAGGAATGCTACTGACCTTCGTAAAAATTTGAACTTACTGAATTTGGCAAATAACTGATGATTTATAAGAGTCTGCAATACTATTCTGAGATGGTCTGCATGATCATGTTCGCTATGGGAATAGAAAAGGATGTCATCTATGAAGATTATGAAGAACATGTCCAAGTACTGCTTGAACACATAGTTCATCAAGTCCATGAAAGCTATTGGGGCATTAGTAAGACCAAAGGACATGACTAAGAATTCGAAGTGACTGTACCAAGTTCGAAAGACTGTTTTCAGAATGTCACATTCTCTGACTCTGAACTGATGATAGCTTGATCTGAGGTCTATCTTAGAAAAGTAACTGGCACCCTGAAGTTGGTCAAACAAATCATCGATTCTGGAAAGTGAATACTTGTTCTTGACTGTGACCTTATTGAGCTGATGGTAGTCTATGCACATTCTGAGAGAACCGTCTTTCTTATGCACGAATAAGAATAGTGCGCCCTACGGGGACACACTGGGCCTGATGAATCCATTATCTAAGAGATCCTTTAATTGTTCCATTAATTCTCTGAGTTCTGCTGGTGCCATTCTATATGGCAGAATAGATATGGGCTGAGTATCTGGAAGAAGGTCTATTCCGAAATCAATTTCCCTTTCGGGAGAAACTCCAGGAAAATCTTCAAGAAAAATATCTGAGTATTCATTCAATTGCTATATAAGGAGTAACAAAAGACAAGAAAGCTCCTAGATCTAGCAAAGCGTAAACATGGATATGAAAAATCTATAACATACCAGTGACCACATCAGGAGAACTTTCCTGATCCTGTCGAGACTGAAGATCATAATGGCTGTTTGGGCGTTGCCCACTGGTGGCACTGGATGAGGCACCCTGCTGATTCGGGCAACCGAACTGAGTTGGAGGACGGTTACGCTGACCCTGAGAACTTGACTGGGGACAATATCTGACTCTGTGGCCTGGCTTTCCACATTCGAAACAAACATCACTATCAGCTCTGCAAATACCCTGATAGTTCTTGCCACAAGTCTGATAAAGAGGATTGGTTCGAGCACTGTTGACACTACCCTGAGACTTAAGAGCCTAGCGCCTATCTCTATTGCCGTCTCTGAACCTCGGTACTAGAGCACTAGCTGATGATGAAGTTGGAACTGAAGATTTAGGACGAAACTGGGAATGATTCCCTCCCTCTGACTTAGGATGATTGAAATCGAAGATATCTATTCTAGCTCTCTTATTCGTCTTTTCTCTCTCCTTATTCTTCTGCTCCTCTATCTGCTGAGCATAGATCATGAGCCTAGCCAAGTCCATATCACTAATCAACATCGTGGTCCTGCACTCTTTGACCATACTATCATTCACTCCAGACACAAACTTACTCATTTGGGATCTACTATCGGCCACCACATGAGGAGCATATCTAGCTAATTGAGTAAACTTGAGAGGATACTCTTTCACTGTCATATTACCCTGCCTGAGGTTGATAAACTCTTAACACCTTAGATTTTTTCAGCTCTAGGGGAAAAAATCTATCTAGAAAGAAGTGGCAAACTCCTCCCATTTAATGGGCCTTGCATTTGCGACCCTCTCTGCCTTCCACTATTTAAACCAAGTGTGAGCCATATCTTGCAACTGATATCAACTAGCTCAGCACTCTCACTAGCTGTCACTCCCATAATGTCTGTAATCTTCTGTACTTGATCAAGATACTCCTAAGGGTCCTCATCTGACTTAGACCCGGTAAAAGAAGGAGGATTCATTCGGGTGAAGTCTCGAATCCTGGCTGCAGCAGAATTGGCCACTGGGTTGGATGGAACGACAACTGAACGTTCATTCTGGGCTGCTACTAAATGAGCTAGGGTGGTAAATACTGCTCTAAACTCTGCGTGGGAGACATGTTCGCCCAAAGGATTTGGCTGATCGTGTTGAGGGGCTAGCTGATTTCCAGTTCTCCTTCTGTTACCCTTCTTGGGAGGCATGTTCTATAAATGAAAGGAAAAATGGATTATATTGGGAGTTTAACTGGAGCACATGCTCACTCGCACAATATGAATACTAAAAGAATACTAAAACATCCCATAGCCTTCTGTCCATAAGTGTGGCACGCTACACACCCATGCACAAGACTCTACTAGAATCCATCTATTTATGAATTTAAAACATATAAGCATGTTGTAGTTCTTTGGGTCTCTGAATTATGATTTTCTATTACCGTTTAAATGTTGTTTTCATATTTTTGTAATTATTCAGTGCTGGCAGATTATGAACACCCGATACCTATGTGTCTTGACATGATTTCTGTTTTCAAGTAATGAATTAGTCAGACTATGATTTTAATATCATATTCAGAATGCCATGTTCATGCTGAGCACTTACAAGTACAGTACCATGTCATGTTAAACAACTAATAATACCAAACTCTTTCAGTTGAAAGTAACACTTAACATCGAGTGAACATAGGGATGGTGACTCCCCGTAAGTAGAGGCATGAGTCGTTAGTAGCGGTCCTTAAGTTCTAGATTTACGGTGCCACCGTAGATTATGAGGGGTCTCCCGTCAGTAGAGACATGACACCCTCGTCCTTCGAGACATCATCCTTATGGATCCACATCGTCATTCATATGTTGGTATCCCTGGCAAGGTACCAGTGCCCTTCCAACTAGGGTAACAGGTTGGACCCCGATAGCTCAAATTGGGGCTTGTTGGTTATAGTTAGGTCTTACAGTCTCAGTAAACTCTTCAGAATAGATCAGTTCATGTTTGCATGACCAAGTGTACAAATTTTAGATGTTCAGTTGTACAAATTGTAGTTATTCAGATTTTAGATTATTTCAGTACATGTGTTATGCTTGGTCCTGCATTCTCAGTTTTACATGTTCATGCATGTATGTTCAGTTACTATATGTATTTCAGTTGGGCCTTATCTCACATACTAGTACATTTAAAGTACTGACCGCATACTTTTCTTTGCGCTATGTTGTCTTATAACATAAGTTTGGACACTCAGTTTCCCAATTATTCTTTGACAGCTCAACGTTACTAAATAGCAGTAGTGGTGAGTCCTCATCCATCGAGGACATGTTTTTTCAGTTATTTCAGTATTTCCTTATTTTCAATCAGTGGGAGTTATTTGGGGGTTTGTCCCATCAACTCCTCATGATGTTTAGAGTCTTTTGGGCAGTCAGACAGTCAGTAAACAAATGTTTAGTTTTCAGTATTATCAGTTGTTACAGACATTTCAGACTTTCCGTTTACATATATTCAGTATTTTATCGGCTTATCTTCGGCATATGCTATTTCAGTGTAATTTTATTCAGTGCTCACAACAGGTACTAGCTCATGGATTAACTTGTGGTTACTTGTGACCGTAAGCATCGTTGTCGCGACTAGGCGGTAACCTCGAATCATGACAGGGCAAAAATGAAAAAAAAATATAATTAATTTATATCTTTATCTTTTTTTTTCTTAAGATGTGTGTCATATTCTAATAATTCAATTATTTTGAAATAGAGAGAGTAAAATCTTATAAAAATTCTATCCAGCAATCAACGTAGCACTACAATTACTAGACCCTAAATTTCCATGCAAAACTAATCCACTAACAACTTCCAGCAACTACCAACTCCCACAATATCTTCCCATCATTACCCCATCATTCAATACCTAATCATTACCCCTTCACAATATCCCTCAACTTTCCAAATCAATCCTTGAACCCACTACTTGCACAATCCATGCTACAGTAATTAATAAATACAACCACTAGCCTGCCACGTTTCCAACATAAACAACAATATCCATATCCTTTTTTTCCAATTAAAAGAGTGTTAATTTAAGATAGACAACCCATCAATAATGATAAAAAATGAACAAAGGTTGAGCTTGGTGTGTTATCTCCAGCAGCCGATAGAAGCAACTCCGGTCTTCACCTTTGAGTTATGACTCCAAGTTTGTAATTCCTAAATTATTTAAGTTAGGGAAAAAGGACAAAAATAACACTTAAAACTAAAATAATATTTTAAAAAAATAGCTTCAAAAATTAAAAATTCAGTAAATAGTCATTCCATATGCTTAACTTGGCTGAAACTAATCTAAAAAAATAGTCAAATATTTAATTTCTAATTTATAGCCACATTTGTTGAAGAAATAGCGACCAACTTTGGTAAGCTTCTTTCGCTTCTTCTTCTTTTTATTTTCGTTTTTTATAGTTTTCATTTTACTTCTTTCTTTTTTTATTTTTTTTATTTTTTCTAGTTTCATTTTTCCTACTGGTTTAGTAAAATAAAAAAAAATTGCTCTTTATTGTTTAAACAATCAAATATAAGTTTGTAGTTATTCTTTTCTAGCTAGTTGATGATGCTATTTATTTTATTTTTATGTTTTTATATAACAATGATATAATTTGTATACACCATAAAAAATATATTTTGTACAATAACTTTACAGTTTATATATCCATTCTATATGACAATCACATAATTTCTATACATTCTATACAATCTTTAGTTGCAATTATTGTATATACTTGCACAGATTTCCACTGTAAAAAGTGTATTTATGTGGTATATATACTGTATTAATGTAGTATAAAATTATATCAATCTAGAATAAGAGAGTATCAATTGGTATATGGACACTACATATGCATGCATAAGGTCTCCTTCTCTCTTGTTATAAAAGTGTATCAATGTGGTATAAAAGAGTATCAATTAGGTATAGGGACTGCATGTGCTTGCATAAAATTTTCTTTCTCGTTTTAAAAAAATGTATCAATGTAGTATAAAAATGTATCAGTGTTGTATAAAAGTATATCAATTGAGTATAGAGATTGCATGTGTCCAATTGACCTAAATGACTAAAAAAAAATAAAAAAAATTGAACCAACTAACTCCAATTGTCCACATTTTCAAATTGTAGATCATTTCTTTTCAAACCATGTCCTTCCCCCTTTACTCATATAAATGGCACAAGGTACTAATAAATTATGGACTTGACAGTTGACCCATTAATTATCATCTAAATTAAATTAAAAAGAAAAACTTAATTTCTCTCACACATGAAGGTATTAAATAAATTATGGGCTTATCCCATTAACCATCAATCGAATTAATTAATTAATTAATTAAATAACTACAGTTAAATGAATAACTTAAATTTTCAGTCAAATTTTATATGAAGGGTCTTTTAGGAAAAAAAAAGTTCTAGTACTCAAAATTATATCAAAATCTCGAAATCCATACTGATCACACTATCAACCCAAAATCCACAACAAGGGTTTTTACACCCAAAGAGTACAGTATGATGATAGATATTGGAAGCACCTCATCATGGGCTTCCGGTAGTACATGCCTCACTTGTCCTCGTACAAGTGGACTGGGGTAAAATATCTTTTCCTTTGGTACTTTTGTTAACACATACTTTTATTTAAAAAGTCCAACTAATCTACTATTCTCTCCGTCTTAAATTATTCGTTCCAAATTAAAATAACATATTAATTAAAAAAAATAATTAATAACATACTTAGTTTATTATAATACTCCTATTAAATGATGTTTATATTTTAATTTGAAGAAAAAGTAATTAATGCAAAGGGTAAAACATGAAAATTTTTTTTTATCTCTTTTTGATTAATGAAAAAAAAATAAGTAAAATAAAAAATCAAATTAAGAAATTTGAGATGAGTAATTTGAGGCAACAAATAATCATAACCGGACATGATTATACACACAAGAATCTAAAAAGAAAAAAGTTCTTAATTGAGCCAATTCGCGTGCACACACTCATTTATCATCGTGATTCCATGTAATGTAGTTTAAATTTTTGTCAATGAAATTTCTAGAAATCATAATGAAGTTTCAACTTCAAAATTCAAACTTTATAATAATGGCTATATTTTTTCATTTACGAGACTGAAAAATATCTAGTCCATCCTATTATAATTGACGTGGGAAAAGACTACTACACCAAAACAACTTCATGGTATTATTATTTCACATTTGTATGTGGCTTCTAATAAATAATAATATAATCTGTTTTTCTCCTCAGTATGTAAGAGCTAAATAAATACAAATTCATTTCATTAATAGAGCTACATTTTACTTGCACCCCTAATTTTAGAGCAAAGAAACGCTTACCAAACACCACAAAAGAATATTCACAATTTCTACCATAACATAGGGAAGGACATAGTAACACACATGAACAAATATCATGTAATTAAATTTAAAGAAAATGACATGCACTATAAGAAAGTGAACCTAGGCTCCTATGATTTCGATCATCGTATCAAAATTCCAGAAATGAGTCCAACTCCGAATCCTAAGTGAAACTTTGACCCCCGAATTAAATACACAAATGGGAATCAAGCCCTTTTTCATACATACCAACATGGGATAGACTGATGAACTAGAATTATAGCCTTTCAAGTCTATATGAGCAAACATATGCATGTGGATTTATGTGGTTTGCTAATCATGATGAAAACTAGAGAATAGGGGGGGACATGAATTTACATCATTCAATACATTCAAAGACAGTGTAAACACGTTCCAAAACCAAAGAGAGACTTTTAGACAAAACGACGTTCTTTAACTTAATTTGTAACAAATGGACAACCATGTTGAACAAGATAAGCACTTATATTCAAGAAGTCGGAATAGGCAAAGGAGAAAGGAATAAAAAAGAAAACAAAGACGAACTCACCCAATAGATTGAATACAACTATACCTTCTCCGATTAAGTTCGAAACCTTTCAAAACATATCAATAATTCCCAGACTATATATTATTATACATTAAGAATGCAGCAGTCCCTAAAATGTCTACTGGAAATTATAATGAAACAAAGAAAAACACATTTTTCATGTTTTTATTATCTTTTTTTATCACTTAGATAGCAACAAAAAATCTGTCAAACATGTTGAAACAATGTAGGCTCCAAACGGAATTATGCTATAAACTCAATTTGCGGGCAATGGACGATAATGCCATAACTAAACTTGAACCCAAAGATCATGTATTTACCAACAAATCCATTTATTGAAAGCAACAATGACGAAATAACCTTGACCAAAATTAACACGTATTGAGGATTTCAAAGCCGAAGTTCTCATATGCAGCGACACAACAATATCATTGGCTTGAACCAAATCTAAAAATCTCAAGTTTTCATGAAAACTAAAAAAAAGAGACGAAAAGGGATGAATACACACGTTTACAGACCTCCATGTTCACATTTTCATCCATGGAATGGTTTCACAAAAAATATCAACGCTATATTTTATTTTCACAAAATAGCATATACAACAACAAACGTACGAACTTACAAAGAATCACACACAAACCCAGATTTGTAATCAGTCGCCAACAACCAAAACAATCGAAATTCAGGCAGACACCCATTTTAACGACACCAGTACGAAACTTTTAATGAATTTAAACTAAGTTGATATGCTCATTAAACAAAATAAAAGAAAAAAGATGAAAGGGAGATGAGAAAAGGGATTCGCACCTTGTTTGGCACAACAAATTGGGGCTTTAACGTCTAGGAATTTTCCAGCAATGAATTCAAATTTGGGACTAAAAATTTGGACCAAAAATAGGAAAGAGACAGCCGATTCTGAGACCCCTGCCTATTTTACTGGTTTTCCTCATTTCCTCTTTTCAATCTCTCCTTTTTTGACCTCAAAATTTTCCAATGAAAACAGAACTTATTCGAAGTTTTTCCACGTGTTGAAGCCTTTTCACTCGATTTCCTTGGCCTTTAACTTCCCTTCTTCTCCAATTTTGAAAACCCCTAAAAAAGTCCACAATTTTCAGCCCCTTATTTTCTCGCTTACAACCTCTTCAACCCATTATTTTTTCAGTTTCTTCCCCTTTCCCACGGATCTCCCAAGCTTATTTTGAATTTTTTTTGATTTTTTCCGATATTGAACTTCGTCCCATATAGGTGGAGAAGCCACTATTTATAGGTGCAAATCCGGACTTGAAAGTTCGGATTTGTAACCTTAAAATAAAAAATGGGAAAGAGGGAGGATGAAATTTGAATTCAAATCACAAAAGAATCTCAAAATATTAGCTTTTCCAGGCCATTAACGGTGGATTTGAAATCAACAATAGCTTGTTATACCATTTTGGGACTGCTCTTCTCTGTTTTTTTTGGATTCACGGGTTTGGGATGATGTAAATGGGAGATTCGAGTAGGCTAGGGACAACGGTGGTGGCAGCGACGACCAACTATGGTGGTCAGAGCTTTCTGATTTTGGTGATGGTGGAGGAGAGAGGTGGAGAATTGAGAGGAAATAGCGGACTATTTTGGGAAAGAAAGATGGAGACTGTACGCTGGTTTGTTGGAAAATGGGGAGACACGCGTGACAGAATTTTTGGGAAATAAAAAAATATTTGATGTACTTGTATCAATTTGTTGACTCAAATACGGGCGGTCCGATTGTTTAAGCGGACGGTCCACATTTTAATATAAGAAATAAAATAAATAACAAATAACACAAATTATAAAATTTTGGGATTCTTGGACTGGATTAAATCAGCGAATCGAATTAGTTTGGTCGAAGTGTGAGAATTGTTATTTTTTTACAACGTGGCTACATATGGTTGGTGGATACAGTGTGGTGGATCGATAAAGTGGACATGGATATTAGACTGGGTTTTCGGGCCAATTTGGGTCTGTTGGTTGAAATTTATAAAATAAGAGTTGAGTCCTGATGAAATAAAAATGAAATTGGATTATTATTGGCCCCAATATTTTTTTTCTTCTGAAACTAATTGTTTAACGTATATAAATTAAAGACATAATTTGTATAAACGTCCAATTTAATATCTTTTTGTGTAAAAATAAGAATATAGTAAAATATATTATATATATATATATATATATATATATATATATATATATATATATAGGGTCATAGAAAAATGCGAATATGATTACCAAAAGGTATTTTCTTTTTGTGATTTTAATGTTAAAAAATATTTAATTAAGTTAGTATATCTTACAATATGATAGGAAAATAAATCCTCTTTTTATTTTATTTTTTGAAAAATTATTTATGGTTGAGGAGCACCAAAAAATAATTAAAGGAAACAGAGCAAGCCAAAATTGAGTGTCAACAGTTGCCCGTGATAGGCTGAAAATTAATGTGAAAATCTTTGGACAATCACATTGACGTAACCAATTTTGTCTCGGGCAAACCAAAATTTTTGAAAGATTATAGCCGGGCTCCAGTTTTCAAGCTGCCTACATATCTCGGATTTCACGAGAAATCAGTTTATTTGTAGTTTGAAAAATAGCATAAATTTTCATAAATATCAAAATTTGGCCAGTGTAAAATTATGGTGACACTGGGTTCCTTCGAGGGTGATTACAAAGATTTTAGCACGAATGGAATGGATATGGATATGCTTATCCCTAAAATGATTGTTTGGGATAGTTGGGAATGAGGAGGCGTTGGAATAGCAATATCTGCTGAGGATCTTGAGAGAAAATGAGATTATGGATTTTCAAAAATTGCCCAGTGTAGGATTGAGATGACACTGAGCGATGACACTAAGGAAAAAAGAGATGACTGGGCCAAGTTGAGTTGAGTTTCTTTGATGGAATTCTTGACGTAGCTAGGGATACTCGACATTTCGCTAGCTTTCCCTAGTTTGCTGCTAAGAGGGTAGTTCCACGTTATACTGTATGGTTCTGCAAAACAGGTAAAAGGGTGAAAAGTACCGATCGTTCAAAAAATTATAAATTGAAATTGTAATGTAGAGAGGGGACTTTAGACATTCAAACTAGTATTATGATCTTCATCTGTGAAGGCCTCTGATTGGCAGTGTGATAACTGAAATAGAAATAGCTTCCGTCGATTGAGCAATTGCTTAAAAAATAAAATCCTCCGACTGGTGGGGTGGTTGCGTGAAAGTAAAAGCCCTCATCAACTGAGCAGTTGTTGTAAAATAAAAGTCAGCCGACTGGCGAGTAGTTGAGCCATCTGACGGCGAGCAACTGGAGAATAAGTCATCCAACTGACATGTAGTTGTTGATAAATAAATGCCATCCGAATGGCAGGTAGTTGTTGAGGAGTAAACACCATTTGACTGGCGATCAGTGTTTGGACAGTAAGGCCTCCGACGGCGGGACATTTGCCCAAAAGTAATCACCTTATCCTAACAAGGCGACCTTCGATATGCACTAGATGATGGTATTGCTGTTGTGATTTGATGCTACTACCATAGTGGTTTCCTTGCTTCTTGCTATGGTGCGAGTTTCTAATTGGCAGACTGTGCTCTATTTGCTGAAATATGATTCTCCGATATGGCGGAGCGTTGCTTTGTTTATTCTTTGATTTGCAGCGGGGTGTTCCTCTTGCTGGTGCATGCCTCCGATATCGTGGAGAGTCTTGTCGCTAATTTGTATCCTCCGATATAGTAGAGGGTCACTTTGCTTGCTTATATACAGTCTTCGAAATATGAAACTTGATTTTGTTTGCTTATGTATAGTCCTCGAAATGCAAAAAAATCAACTTTGTTTGCTTATGTACAGTCCTCGAAATATGAAAACTCGATTTTTTTTGCTTATTCACAGTCCTCAAAATATGGAAGCTTAACTTTATTTGCTTATGTACAATCCTCAGAATGTGGAAGCTCGACTTTGTTGCTTATATGCATCCTCGAAACGAGGAAGCTTGACTTTGTTGAAGTCAAATGACATTGTCCGATTGGCAGAGTTATTTGACGCAGTCAGGTTGTTCGCTCCGATCGGCGGAGCTTATTGGAAGAAGTAAAATATCCTAATTTTCCTATGAGGATCCTCTTTTCATCGTCTCTGACTCGGGTTTTCAAAATGTACCTATAAAAGAATTCGAATAAAACTCCTAGAGCTTGTGAGGATAAGTATAAATGTTTGTAAAAAGAATAAAGTAAGGGAAGAATATTTTGCTCATGTTGTGGTGATAAGCTGGATGATGTCTCTGATCCCGTCCCAAAATCCTGACTCGATGTCATTTACGAATTCATATTTTCCTATGCTCAAAGAAAAATTCTTAATTGGGAGGGGGTGTTGATTTTTGTCGACTTGGGGATCCTAACTTTGTTTACGGAATTCTCCAACACTCCCTCGGCTGCTCGATCATTCCCAAATTTGGAGTCTCATTAAGTGGGAAAGTAGGAAAGTATTTTGAAAAATATACATATATATATATATATATATGTTTTCGCAAATATATTACGTATATATTAGGTATATATAGTAATCCTTTATCTTTTTTTAGATTGTGACATGTTTCAAAATCTGTTAAGCCTATATTTGTCGATCGTGATCCCTACAACTTCATCCTTCAGATGTGACTCCTCTGAATTTATCAATGCTATGGTGATTCTGGTGATGAGATCGCTTATATTCTGGGCTACACTATAAACGAAAGGGGGTTTTCCTAAAGGTGAGACCAAACCTTTCAGGTTGCCAATGTATCCTTGAAGAGGAATCAGGTCTGTACGTAGTTCGATGACAGAAAATGAAATATGAAATGCAGTGACCAAGTCTAACTCAAACTGCCTACGTATCCAAGTGGAATCAGGTAATGACATAGTTCAAATATAATAGGAAAAGTGAAAATATGTAATACAATGACCGAGCCTAACTCATGCCGCATACGTCTCCTTAAAATAAGAATCAAGTCATGACATATTTCAATATAAGGAGGTAAGGTAAAATAATGCAGTGACAGGTCCTGACTCAGGCTGCCTACGTATCCAAGTGGAATCAGGTCAGGTCGTAGTTCAGTACACTGAAAAAGAAAAATATGAAAGGACTGACTCCAATGGGGATTACCTATGTATCCAGCCGTGGAAAGTTAGGTCGGACGTAGTTCTGAATATATGAAAGAATGATGTTTTAGGGGTTTTCTAAGGGAAACCTTACCCTATGTGGGCTGCCTACGTATCCCACCATGGGAATTCAGGCTAATACGTAGTTCTGTTACATTAGTGGAAGATGAAAAAATGACAAGAAACAATCTCTAGTCATAACTTATTCAAATGTAGTACTTCTTGATGACATCTGAATTGATCGGATTCGTGCTTACTGTGCCATTAATTTCTGCAAGGATTACTACCCTTCTTGAGAGCACTCGGTGAACTATGTAAGGACCTTGCCAATTTGGCACTAATTTCCATTTGGCTTCCTCTTTGTAAGGAAATAATTTCTTCAATACCAATTGTCCAGGTGTGAATCGATGAGGATTGACTTTCTTGTTGAATTCATTGATCATTCTGTTGTGATAGAGTTGACTATGATAGACTGTGTCCTATCTCCTCACATCAATAAGTATCAAATGTTTGATCCTTCTATGAATCCATTCAGCATCGTCTAGACCAACCTCCTGAATGCTTCTCAATGAAGGTATCTCCACTTTTGCAGGTATTACTGCTTCCGACCCATAAACCAACATGTAGGGAGTTGCCCCAGCAGAAGTTCTGATTGTGGTACGATATCCAAGTAAAACATATGGCAGTTTCTCATGCCATTCCCTATTACTGTCCACTGTCTTCCTCAAGATCCTCTTGATATTTTTATTTGCAGCTTCAACCGCTTTATTCATTTGTGGTCGATATGCCATAGAATTCAGATAAGAGATCTTGAACCTTTCACAGATTTCTCTCATCAAGTCGCTATTGAGATTGGCCCTGTTATCTGTTAATATTGACTCTCAAATCCCAAACCGACAAACTAAGTTGTTGCGAATGAAATCTGCTACTAAATTCTTGGTTAAGACCTTATGTGTTGATGCTTCAACCCACTTTGTGAAGTAGTCAATAGTGACCAAGATAAAATGGTATTCTTTGGATGCAGGAGGCTCTATGGGCCCAATAATATCCATTCACCAAGCAGCAAACGGCCAAGGAGAACCCATCACATTGAGCTCATTTAGCGAAACTCGTATAAAATCCCTATGAACTTGACATTGGTTACATTTCTGCACGTATCAGTTGCTATCCTTCTCCATGGTCATCCAAAAGTATCCAGCTATCAAGACCTTCCTTGTAAGCATGAAACCATTCATGCGAGGTCTACAAGTTCCTGCATGTATCTCTTCCAACAATCTTGTGGCTTCCGAAGCGTCGACGTATCACAATAATCCCAAGTCTGGAGTCCTCCTATACAGGATTTTCCCATTAAGAAAGAAGGCATTATCTATCCTTCTTAAGGTCCTCTTCTTTTTGCTAGTAGCGCTTTCTGGATATTCCCTTACTTTGAGTAACCTATTGATGTCGTTGTACCACGGCTTTTCATCTGGCTCTTTATCCATATGGAAATAATATGCATGTTGATCATGTATCTCCGCCTGATGGGATCGATGTAATTCTTAACTGGATGTTGAATCATTAAAACAATGTTGCCAGGGTATCGACAAACTCATTTTGAATTCAAGGGACATATCTGAACTCAATCTTCGTGAACTTTTTACTCATCTTCTTAATACATTACACATAAGGAAGGATTTTGACATTCTTAGTGGTCCATTCTCCTTGCACCTGATGGATCAACAAATCTGAATCTCCAATCACTAAAAGCTCTTTAGCTTAAGTTAGAGAATATAAGCCTCATATTCTGCTATGTTATTCATGCAAGGGAACCTAATCTTCGTCGAGATCGGGTAATGTTGACCGGTTTCTAAGACTAGAACTGCTCTAATTCCGACTTCTTTAATGTTTGATGCTCTATTGAAAAACATTCTCCATCCATCATACGACTTTGAGATGTCTTCTCCTGAAAACAACAATTCTTCATTAGGAAAGTATGTATGGAGCGGCTTGTAATCTTGATTCATTGGACTTTCTGCGAGGTGATTAGCTAAAGCTTGTCCTTTGATAGCTTTGTGTGTTATGTACACAATATCAAACTTGCTCAACAAAATATGTCATTTTGCTAATTTCCCAATAGGTATTGGTTTCTGAAAGATGTATTTGAATGGATCCATTCTCAAAATCAAATATGTGCTATACACAGATAGGTAATGCCTCAACTTTTGTGCAACCCAAGTCAATGCGTAATAAGTTCATTCCAATAATGTATACCTTGTTTCATACGGTGTGAAATTCTTACTCAGGTAGTAAATGACTTGCTTTTTCTTCCCTGTATTATCATGTTGCCCTAAAACACATCCAAATGCATTATCCATAATAGATAATATAACAACAACGACTTCCCCGATTCTGGCAAAACTAATACCGATGGATTAGACAAGTACTCCTTGATTTTATCAAAAGCCTTCTGGCATTCTTCAGTCTATTCAACGACAACATCTTTCTTCAATAGCTTGAATATGAGTTCACAAATTATCGTGGATTAGGATATGAACTGATTGATGTAATTGAGTCTTCCCAAGAAACTTATTACATCCTTCTTGGTCTTAGAAAATGGTAAGTCTTGGATCGCCTTTATCTTAAATGGATCCAACTCTATACCTCTCCTACTAACAATAAACCCTAAGAACTTTACTATAGGAAATTCAAAGGCGCACATGGCCGGATTCAACTTTAGGTCGTACCTTCGCAGCCTTTCAAAGAACTTTTGTAAATCATCCAGCTGATCTGAACTCTTTTTAGACTTGATAACAACATCATCTACATACACCTCGATATTTTTGTGAATCATATCATGAAAAAGGGTAGTCATTGCCCTTATGTAAGTTGCACCGACATTCTTGAGTTAACATGGCATTACCCTATATCAGTACACTTTCCATGGTGTGATAAAGGCTGTCTTCCCTGTATCATCCTCATCCATCAAGATTTGATGATATCCTGCAAAATAATCAACAAAAGACTGCAACTCATATTTTGCACAATTATCAATGAGAATGTGAATGTTCGGGAGGGGAAAATCATCTTTTGGACTAGCCTTATTAATCTCCTGATAATCTATGTATATTCTTATCTCCTTGTCCTTCTTCGATACTGGTACGATGTTGGACAGCCAAGTAGGATAAGTTGTGGCCTTCACGATGTTGGCTTCTATATGTTTGTTCACCTTCTCCTTGATTCTCAAACTCAAATTGGGTTTGAATTTCCTCATATTTTTCTTCACAGGTAGACATGCAGGGTTAGCTGGCAGTCGATGCGAGACGATATTAGTGCTTAAACCAGGCATGTCATCGTAAGACCAAGCAAATACATCGATGTATTACTTGATCCAGCTTATCAATTCCTTCTTCATTTCACCCTCCAAGTGTATGCTGACTCATGTTTCCTTCACCATTTCCTCACCACCCAAATTGATGACTTTAGTATCTCCATATTCGGCTTATTTTGACTCTCAAGTTTCTCAATCTTTTGTGCTAGGTTTTCAAGCATCATGCTCTTATCATATTCCTTATAATCTTGCTTATCTCTTGCATTTTGCTTAACGGATTCGTTACATATCATAATCGTGGGAAGAGGATTTTTATTAATATTTGTACTGAAAAGTATAAAAAGCGAGTAAAGTAAATAAATATCAAAAATAGGAAAATAAATTTTAAAAATAAGGATTTTTATTAATAAAAGCACTGGGCTATGGCAAGATTCGAGTAACAAAAAAAGCTTCGGCATGATTCAAGCCTTAATTGATCATGCAATACAAAATAATCTTTGAAAACAACTACAATTCCGTACTACCAAGACTCATGTCGGAATAGGTATGGGCTGATAGTCCAATTCTGCAAGACTTCTTTAGGTTCAGCATCACGGATGGTAAGCTTCTTGAAATCTATTTTTGGTTCTCCTTCAATCTCGACCACAAATAGGTTTCTTCTTTTATTACGATGTCTTCATCAACTACTTACTTTGAAACTGGGACTTGGGCTGACACGAAAACTGTCATTCTGAATCCTTTACTGCAGACTCCTCCAGAAGTGGGCTCATATCCAAGCCCTGTAGTACTTATCTGATGTTTCAGCTGGATCGACTCAATTATATCATCAGCTTTTGGTCCTAGTCCTATCTTGGGCTGATACCTACATTTCAACATTTTTGATGCAACCATCTTTGCAGCACTAGACATTTTTACTTCAGCTGGTTCTATATTCCCATCGATCTTTGTATCTTGCATGATCTCAAGAGTATGAAGTGGCTCCATCTAACTCCTCAGTGACTGGGACTGAATTGATAGAGTAGATGGGATGACTAAGCTCCTCATGGACAGTAACTTCTTTGTGACCCCACTCAAACTTTACACACTGATTTAGAGAGGAAATAATGACCCTTGCCATGTGATCCATGGCCTTCCTAGCAACAGGTTATAACTAGACGATATATCTATCACTTAAAAAAATAGGAAATTCAGCTGGTCCTATCTGCAATGTCAGGTAGATTTCTTAGATGACACTCCTTTATGATTCATCAAAGGTCGAATCTTCACTTGACTCTCCCTTATATCTTTTATATTTACACCCAAATCCCTTAGAGTGGAGAAGGAAAAAATGTTATAACCCAAACCACCATTGATCAAAACCCTATTCACGATCTTATCATGATATCTAACTGCAATATGAAGTTCTTTGTTGTGTGTATCCCCTTCTGACGTAGCTCATAATCATGGAAAGCGACCTTATTCGCTTCTACCACTTGTCCGATTTCTGTAACCAAAGTCTCTCTTGTGGTCTCCTTTGGTATGGTAACCCCACATAATGTTTCCATAAAAGCATTCTTATGGGCTTCAGAACTCATAAGAAAGGACATAATGGATACATGGGCTGGTGTCTTCTTTAGCTGTTCTTCAATCGAATAGTCCTTGGGTTGCATCTTCTTTCAAAATTCTACGGCTTAAGAATCAATAACATTCCTTTTTGGCTTCTGCTCTTTACCAAGAACTTCTAGATTCATATCTTCTGGAGCGTATCACCTTCCTGACTTGGTTATCCCCTGAGCTACAACAGCATCTATCATCTTGCCTTTGGCTTTCGCTCGATAATCCCATGGGACTATTTTAGTGTCATAGTCAGGCCTCCCAGTGGCTATAATGGTCACTACGACTCTTAAAAGGTATGTCTGGCCAATTATACGCTCCCTAAACTGAACTGTTATAAACGGCTATGATGGGGATGTAGAAACGACTTTCTCTGTATTTCATGAGGGCCTGGTATCTTCTTCCAAGTAATATTCTTCCTTAAGAGTAATCATGTTGACTTATGGATTTCCATGATTTGGCAAAGGGTTATTGTTCACATTTGGTGCTGCGGTGGTGCATTTGATTATTCCCCTCCTTATTAGAGATAACCTAATTTTTCAGGCTAGAACACTCTTCTGTGTCATGCCCCTTGACCCCTGAGTGATAAGAGCATTGCTTGTTGCCATCAATGTTTCAAGAGGTTAGGTTAGGTGTTTTTTCCCTTGATTAGATGCAACAATCATGCTGCCATCAATCTTTCAAATAGTTGGTCCAAAGGTTCAACAATTGGTGTGTAGGTGCCGGTATTTCTGGCTTCAAGATTTGGATGTGGTCTTGGTGCATAGGCTGGTCTATTTTAGTGGGCTGGAGCTTGGATAGAGGTGTATAGTCTTGGTGTATTTTGGTGCTGGAGCCCGAGGTGGATTGTAATATGGTTGAGTATTGTACACTGGTACATGTGCAATAATTGGGGGTTGTTAGGGTAACGGTAAGAATAATTTCCAGGTTGGCAGTATAGTGTGACGGTTGAGGCATCTTCCTTCTTTCTCTTATTACCATTAATGGAACAAGACTGTATGGCCTTACTTGCGGCTTGCAGTGCAACCATAGATTAGATCTTCCCTGACTTGATGTCTTTCTCAATGAAATCTCCCATCTTGAAAAATTCTGCAAACTTTTAGCCCATCGTTGACTGATCTTGTCAAAGTAAACACCCTCCTGAGCTCAGATAAAATATTTGGAAAGCTTACTTTCATCCAGTTAAGGCTGGATCATAGCAGCCTCGGTTCTCTAATGCCATGCATACTCTTAAAATAATTCTGATGTCTTCTTCTATGCGTTGGCTAATGAGAACCTGTCTAGGGCAATTCGGAGTTAAACCTAAAGTGGCTCATAAAGTCTTCAGCTATTTTCTTCTAGTCACACTACTTATGGGGGTCTTGTTAGGTGTACCAAGTCAAAGCCTCTCCCAACAAACTACGAATGAATAACTTCATTCTAAATTTCTCATTTCTCCCTACGCTGACCAACTTGTCGCAATTTGCCCTTAGATGTGCATGTGGGTCACCTTTCCATCAAACACATCAAACTTTGGTGGTTTGTACCCGACTGTCATGTCAATATCCGAATGAATGCATAAGTCATCTTAGTCCAAGCTTTCAGTCCCTTTTGTGACTTGTATGTTTCTAAATTCCCTCTTTAGACTTTCGAGTTGGGATGCTATCGACCCTTCTTCACTTGATTGGATATTATTCCTTAATTTTGCATACCAATCCACCTCATGTGGCACCTTAACAACTGTGGATGTTGCGAAAGTAGGGGCTTTACTAGTATTTATCGGTGGCACAGGTACCTCACAAGTGATATGTGCCTTGGGTATGTGCTGTATTTCTGGATGGACTAGAATAGTAAAGTTCTGAGCAGGAAACAAATAACCAGGTGCCGTACTGATAGTGGGTTGAACAACAGGTAGGGCTTGAGCATGTAGTAGAATTGTTGGGCTAGCGGGGGTGACCGGGGGTAATCTAACATTTAGACCTTAGAAATGAGTGAAAAGCTAGCCATAGTAATCTTGGTTAGGTCTTGTATTTGACATATCTCTTCCTTTAATACTTCAATTTCTTACACCATGTTGGCCATTTGCTCGTCATTTTGGGTGTATGATAACTTTTGGGAGCTTTCAGCATCATTCATCGGTATCATTGCAGCCTTATCTTTTTCAGTCATTTTGTCTTTAGATCGAAGGTTGTATTGTGATTCTTCCAGTTTGTCAATCGACACAAATCAACTTTCTTATGTTTGGGTAGTTAATAAACAAAAAAAAAGAACAAGAAAAAGGAAACCATGCTAGTTTGGGAAATATAAAAAATTTAGCAAGTATGTAACACATATATAGGCCAAGTTTGTGACATCTAAATATATCCTAAAATAGAGCCTTTTTTTGCCCGAGGTGGGCCTACAATGCAAGTATGATTAATTGATCCAAAGTTTAAACCGTGCTTAAATTCAAGACGAATGTACTTTGATTAATATTAGTGGGGGTGAGGGGTGGGGGAGTGTGAAGCCCCGAGTTACAAAGAGGGAAAAACCTTGAATTAAGGATTACATCATGGTAGACATATTGTTATAGAAATATCAGCAGAGGTCATGCAAGGCGTTTTAGGGAAAACAAAAAAACAAAACATAAAAGTACAATCATCAGGGTAGGTCGTCGAAGACCTTTCAGAAATCAAGGATAACGAATGGATCCTAAGGCCAGGTGGGGGATCATCATTATCATCATCCAGATCATAGTAAGGACCTAGGTGGTACTCTAGGGGTCCATCCGACTACTGCTCCTAGTGATCTCCATCCTCGTCATCGTCAAACCCTATTGGTCCATATTCTTCTTCTTCAGGATCCTCCTGTATTTCTTCAGTCAACTCTCATTCTTGTTTTTCCATTTGATCTTCTTCCGGATCTTCCTCTGGGTTCTCTTCTGGATCTTCTTTTGGATCTTTCTTCGGGTCCTTTTCTAGACCCTTTTCTGTTTCTTCTTTGGATCCGTCGTCTGCTACATGGATGAGATGGTCCACCAATCCTAGGATTACCCGTTGGTACATGGTAGTGGATATAGGCATGAGGTACAATAACTAGTCCTGGATCTGCTCTACTCTATGAACGTTTGCGATCCCCTGAAATGATTTATAGCTTGGTTGGGCCAAAATTACTCCCGACATATACCATGTGTAGTACTCCAGGGTGCAGTATGGGTTGACGCTCATACCCAAACAGAAAATTTTCCCCCATCCATTGATCAAATTGTCGAGTCTTTCGATGGGGATTCTTCTGTCATAGTCTCCTTCCGCTAATGTTATATTTGAACACATAGGAACATTCTGTATCATGCCGAATTATCGGAGAAGCCTCAATAGTGAATATGGCTGGATCCGCTCTAACCCAATCAACTTGAGAAAGTAATAGTAATGTCTCCTCAGCATCACTCAACCATTTACCCATAGTAGCCTCCACTGGATAAGATTACCGGTGAGATGGGTCAAGAAGGTGCAACACTACTCCTCATCATTTGGCACGTCCCACATAGCACCCTTAGTGTATGGCTGTAAATCTGGTTAAACCCTATCTCCCTGACGCCATATCTATGATAAAAATATTCTAATGCCCATACCTGGAGCATTATATTACAACTCTTGAAGAAATTATATCCGCTAGAGCATGCAGGTAGGGACAGATAGACTTCTACCAAAATCATTAGCACGATCGTGATTCTCACTGGTCTCCTACACATGAATATAACCATCAAAAGAAAGTGAATATTGATTCAGTTCTCTTTCATTGGGAATACCATAATACCTAGGAATGCCACCATGAAAACAATGGCTCTGTGTCACTTCCAGTCGATCCTGGAAAAGAAGAATTTGCTTTGAAATCGGTCATAACTTTTCCTCCGATCGAACCTCTCAAAAAGATAATCCAGTCTTACCCAGCCTTTCTCAAACCTGTGACAACTCTCAATCCAATCGAGCGAAGAAAAGTTCACCTTGAAGTAGTGCTTAGGGCCAAAGGTACCCGCCCCATCAACGACAAGTTAGCCATTTGACTGATTTCCTCCAAGGTAGGTATAATCTCGAAGTCTGTGAACCTCAAAGTGACCGTGGTTGGATCCCAAAATTCAACCAGCAATCGGATGAGTAGCTTGTCCGTCCGTAGGTCTATTAGACCAGTCAATGACCTCAAATGTGCCAACACTTCTTCCCTATAAGCCACTCGGATGTTCCCCAAGCAATGTCTTAGGACCCATGGAACATCAGTCATTGTGCGGATGTTAGCTAGGTTCTAGTTGATTTCCATCTGTTCAAAGAAAAGGCAGGGTAAGTTTAATGTCCTGAATCTATTACCGTCTTAACATTTGAATCAATTAGTCATTTTAACACATATAGCATCGCTGGGTTCATGAAGAACCCGTTGACACAAAGGGTAGCTTCCTAACTACGAAAATGATGCCTTGATCTGTTCCGCCTAAGGTGTATTCAATATGTCCTATTTCTAGAGTAGGATTTTTTCCTAAATGTTTAAGAGTGGGACTGAACAGCTGCAAGACGGTACACTAACCTAATTGCACCAACTCTGAAACTAAGGAATCCAAAGAAGGTTCGAAGGAGTGCAGTACACTCTTCGCGTGTTCAATATGTGAATTATGTACGACCAAGACTCAATATAATTTCTATATATTAAAAGGTTAAAAGTCTTATAGTTCTATGAGGGAATTTGAGGAGATATATAAATCTAAATTTTTAATTATAATTATTTCATGAAATAAATAAAGTACTTTATAGCCTGGGAGTTTATTTATGAAATATACTTTCGAGAGTGTGAAAAATAGGCAAAGGATTATAAATATGTTGGACTTATGCAAAATAACAACAACAACAACAACAACAACAACAACAACAACAACAATAATAATAATAATAATAATAACTAAAAGTAATAATCATAGTAATAAAAATAGCAGTAATAATTATAATATGGATGATGTTTAAAAGTGACGATAATTTTGGTGCAAATAGTAAGGTAGCGACATTGGTAATAAATATGAACAATAATAATGATGAAAAATAATTTTTAGTAGTGTCGAAAATAATGTCCCTTGTATGTAGTAGCAAATGAATATATACACCTCGCATTTCTATTCCTTGAGGTTTGAAAACTCTAATAGCGTTCATAAAATAAAGTATAGCATAACATGTTAGCATTATTCATTAGAACAAGTTAAAATTGGTGATTTGAATCTAAAATTGGCGACCCTCTTTCCTATCAATTTAATTCGAAAAATTAACTTTTTAGTTTTTTATTCTTAAAGCAAAGATAAGAATTACCACGTCTATTTTATCTCTCAAATCCCTTTTAAAGGTAAGATAACTAACTAAATACTTGGCCAAGGTCTAAGATTTGCTAGTCCTTTTCAAGATGATTTGCTTCTGAGAACTAATTATCTAAGTGTTAATCACAATAATATGATAACAATATCCTATTTAAAAGATTGACACATAATAAAAAAATTATAAAATAATAGGCCAATGAAGTTATCCCAAACAAAGTTAATAAGCATAGAGTTAGTCGTTGTTATAAAGAAAAAGCATAATATTATATGAATGAATCAACGAAAGGACGGCTAAGGGGTACTAGACTCTGTTTTGGAGTTTGAACTCCTAATTACGAATCCGGGGCTCTTGCGATCTTAGTAGCGATTGACTCGATGCTTGGGTTAAAAATGAGTTTCGTTGTGGAACTCCAATTCCCGAGTCACATGTAAAGAAAAGAGATAAGGATTAGTAACAATTCTGATGAAGATACACATAAAAATGGAAGGAGGGTGAACTTTTTAATGAAAGGACTTCATGAAAATAATACCTCGGAAAACAATTGTATGCTTAGTTCATGATTTCATGAGGCAAGCAAAAAATAAATATGAAAAATCAAAATAAATAAAAATGTGGATATGGAATCAACATACATACAACAACCACCCCTAATTTTCAAGCAAAGAAACGCTTACCAAACACCAGAAAAGAATATTCACAATTCCTACCATAACATAGGGAAGGACATAGTAACACAAATGAACAAATATCATGTAATTAAATTGAAATAAAATAACATGCACTATAAGAAAGTGAACCTAGGCTCCTATGATTTCGATCATCGTATCAAAATTCCATAAATGAGTCCAACTTTTAATTCTAAGTGGAACTTTGACCCTTGAATCAAATATACAAATGGAAATCAAGCTTTTTTTTCATACCTACCAACAAGGGATAGACTGATGAACTAGAATTATAGTCTTTCAAGTATATATGAATAAACATACGCATGCAGATTTATGTGGTTTGCTAATCATAATGAAAACTAGACAATAGGGGGGGTACTTGAATTTACACCATTCAACACATTCAAAGACGGTGTGAACACATTCCAAAACCAAGGAGACACTTTTAGAAAAAACGACATTCTTTAACTTAATCTGTAACAAATGCACAACCTTGTTGAACAAGACAAGCACTTATATTCAAGAAGTCGAAATAGGCAAATGAGAAAGGAATAAAAAAGGAAACAAAGAAGAACTCACCCAATAGACTAAATACAACTATACCTTCTCCAATTAAGTTTGAAACCTTTCAAAACGTATCAATAATTCCCAAACTACAAGTTATTATACATTAAGAATGCAACTATCCCTAAAATGTCTACTGGAAATTATAATGTAACAAAGGAAAACAAACTTTTCATGTTTTTATTACTTTTTTTACCACTTAGATAGAAACCAAAACTCTATCACACATGTTGAAACAATGTAGGCTCCAAACGAAATTATGCTATAAACTCAATTTGGGGGTGATGAACGATAGCACCATGACTTAACTTGAACCCAAAGATCATGCATTTACCAAAAAGTCCATTTATCTGAAGCAACAATGAAAAAATAACCTTGACCAAAATTCACATGCATTAAAGATTTCAAGGCCGAGGTTCTACTCATATGCAGCGACACAACATCATCATAGTCTTGAACCAAATAAAAAAATCTCAAGTTTTCATGAAAACTTAAATAAAAAGAGATGAAAAGGGATGAATACGCTCGTTTACAGACCTCTATGTTCGCATTTTCATCCATGAAATGGTTTCACAAAAAAAATCAGCGCTATATTTTATTTTAATAAAACAGCGTATAAAACAACAAACGTAAAAACCTACAGAGAATCACACACAAACCTAGATTTGTAATCAGTTGCCAATAACCAAAACAATCGAAATTTAGGCAACCAACCATTTTAATGACATCAGTATAAAAATTTTCAGCGTATTTAAACTAAGTTGATATGCTCATAAAACAAAATAAAAGAAAAGAGACGGAAGGGAAATGAGAAACGAGATTCGCACCTTAAATGGCGCAGCGAATTGGGGCTTTAACATCTAGGAATTTTCCACCAACAAACTTGAATTTGGGACTCAAAGTTTGGACCAAAACTCGACTTTGGGACTCAAAGTTTGAACCAAAAATTCTCAATTTTCCAGCGAATTGAGACCCTTGCCAATTTTACTAGTTTTCCTCGTTTCCTCTTTTAAATCTCCCCTTTTTTTAGCTAAAAATTTTTCCAAAGAAAATAGAACTTATATGAAGCTTTTCCACTTGTTGAAGCCTTTTCACTCAATTTTCTTTGCCTTCAACTTACCTTCTTCCCCGATTTTGAAATCCCCTAAAAAAATTCCTAATTTTTGGCCCCTTGTTTTCTCATTTTCAAGCTCTTCAGCCTATTGTTTTGGTTTCTTCACCTTTCCCACGGATCTCCCAGACTTGTTTTGAATTTTTTGTTGATTTTCTCCTATCTTGAACGTTGTCCCATAGAGGTAGAGAAGCAACTATTTATAGGTGCAAATCTGAACTTGAAAGTTTGAATTTGAAACATTAAATTTAAAAAGGGGAAAGAGGGAGGACAAAACTTGAATTCAAATCACAAAAGAATCTCCAAATCTTAGCTTTTCCAGGCCATTAATGGTGGATTTAAAATCAAGAATAGTTTGTTATACTATTTTGGGACTTCTCTTCGCTGTTTTTTGGATTCACGGGTTTGGGATAATTAAACTGGGAGATTCACCAAGGCTAGGGGACAACGGTGGTGGTAGCAATGGCTATCTATGGTGGTCAGAGGTTTCTGGTTTTGGTGATGGTAGAGAAGAGAGGTGGAGAAGTAAGAGAAAAGGGTGGAATATTTTGGGAAAGGAAGATGGAAACTGTGTGCTGGTTTTTTGGAAAATGAAGAGGCATACGTGACTGAATTTTTGGGAGATAAAAAATATCTGATGTACATGTATCAATTTGTTGACTCAAATATGGGTTGTCCGATCGTTTAATCAGATGGTCCAGGTTTTAATATAAGAAATAAAATAAATAACCATTATATATATATATATATATATATATATATAAACAACTAAAAATTTTGGGATTCTTGGACTGGATTAAATCAGTGAATCAAATTAATTTGGTAGAAGTGTGAGAATTGATATTTATTAACGACGTGGTTGCGTATGGTTGGTGGATACAGTGTGGTGGGTCGATTAAGTGGACATGGATATTGGACTGTATTTCGGGCTAATTTGGGTCTCATGGTTGAAATTTATAAAATAAGAGTATGGTTCGGATGAAATAAAAATGAAATTGGATTATTGTTGGCTCGAATACTCATTTTCTACTATAACTAGTTTTACCGATGCTTCTTGATATCCTAAAATTATTTTTAGTTTAACGTATATAAATTACAGACATAATTTGTATAAGAGTCCAATTTAATATCTTCTTGTGATTTAATATTAACAAAAAATATACGTAGATATATGTAAAAATAAGAATGTAATAAAATATATGTACGTACTTATAAAGAATATATATTTCATGTAATAAAAATAGACATATGTAGTGTCATAGAAAAAATATGAATATGATTAACAAGAGGTATTTTTTTGTGATTGTTTTGTTAAAAAATATTTAATTATGTTAGGATATTTTACAATATGATAGAAAAATAAATCCTCTTTTTATTTTATTTTTTTTTAAATTATAAAAATCAAATTTTTACTTTTTATTTTATTTTTTAAAAAATTTTTATGGTCAAGGAGCACCGAAAAATAATTAAAGGAAATAGAGCGAGCCAACATTGGGTGTCAACACTTGTTAAAACCAATATGCATACAAGTGCTTGTCTATTATGCACCAAAGAAGAGCTCTGAGCAATACGGGTCACTTTGATGCATTCATGATCTTTTTTGTTCAACTCATTTCAGAAAAAAAATTTGACACCATAACTCATCAAATCCTAATAGAAAGTTGTATTAGTCTTTCCTACAATGAAGTTTAGAACTTATAAATCTGAATAGGTAAGGAGGGCAAAGCAGCTGCAAAATCTTTTATCGAATGTCAAATTTTCTATTCATTATATGTTTATAAAGCTTAAAGTAATATATATGTAATACCCCACATTTTGGACTAGAATGAAAATCCGTCATTCTTATGCATGGATGTTTCAAAAGCCTCAAATCCTATATAAATTTAGTGTGTTAATCAATTATGTAGTGTGAGAATCTATTTTAGCATGAATTTAGATTATATAGGTCCCCTAACTAAAGTACAAGTTAAAAGCTTTCCTATCATTCAAGTTTTAGTGAGAGTTAAAACTTGGGTCAACTTCAATCGATCATAACTCGTTGTATATGATGAATTGGATGGTTTACTATATATCAAATGAAATATATTTGAATTAGATTTCCAACGATACCAATTTTACCTAAATCCGATATCGAAGCAAAGAGTTATGCCTATTTTACTCCAGCATGTTAGGCTGAAAATAGTGTGACGACATTCCTGATAGCTTATCAGATTTGTGACACCCTATCACGAAGGTCGTGAGCCTTAGGCAGAAACCAGCTCCTAAGTGAATACATTTATGATAGCTTATCACAATTGTGACTCCCTATCACGAAGGTCGTCAGTTATGATTTTTCAGCAATTGGGAAATTATTTCGTAAGGGTATTTTGGTCTTTTCCTTCACCTTCCACGACTTATAACCCTAAAGAGGCGTAATTTTTCCAATTTTTCTTCAGTTAAGCATCTTAAAAACCCTCTTTTACACTCTCAACCATAAGATTAGGGTTTTCTTCAAACTCATCTCTCAAAAGCAAGATTCAAGCCCTTTTCCAAGATAATCAAGAATTAAGTTTCCCAATCCAAGAACTCTCCAGTAAATCATCAAGGTTTCCTTTCTAAGGTATGCGTGTGTTCATTCATGGACTCCTTTCGTCCATGAAGTTCAAGAATCCTTTTCTAAAACTATATATTATGGTTTTCATGTTATGAATGGATTGTTGATCATGTTTATGTGTTGATGATGCCAAGATAGAATCTTTATGTGTTATTATGAATCTATGACATTATGAGTTGAAAACATATAAGTTTGATTATTTATGATGAGTAATTGTATGATTTATACCTATGCCTAAGTTGTGCATGTAAGGTATTTGATAAAATACCTAAGAGACTAGAAATCATGCATTATAGCTAAATTGTGACTAAGGGAAGGATTCTGATAGGCCTCTATGATTCAATGTCATCCATGTTGATAATGTTTCTTGTGAACACTGTTGGATTACTCATGAAATAGTCATATAGAATTATGCTATACTTACTTGCAAAACCCACTCATGTACAAGATGTAGAATACCCATGTACTTTATGAAATTCCCCAAGTTATGATATTATGGATTGTGATTATAATATGTAATGAGCATGATATTGAAAGCTATGCAAGTATATACATGTTGTATGAAATTCTCTTCCATGAAATAGATTGTTGAGAACTATGCTTAGTATGAAATCCCTTATTTATGATATTGTGGATTATGGACTCTACTCTTATGATCAAATCAGTCATGTGTGTCAGTTTCCTTCTATCGAGTCCTGGGGGTACTTGTACTCGAAAAATAGCTGTGCACCTAGAGCCATGTCATGTTATCATGATACTCAGTTAAGCTATGATCTATAGAATTCAGTCAGTCATGTGACTCAGAAAAATTCAAAAATCTCAGTAGTCTTAGTAGTTCAGTAATCTCAATGATCTCAGTACTCAGTCTGTAACTTCAATATTCACAGTCAATCTTAGTAACTTTAGTACTCTTAATCAGTCCTCAGAACTCATTATATTCCATCCACCATCAGAGTCCAGTAAACTTAGTTTTAGATCCGCTAAATAATACCACTATTTTTAGTTCAGTTAATCAGTATCAGTTCAGCAAATCAGTTCAGTTAAGTTATTTAGTTCAACCCAATTATTCAGTTTAGTGTCTTTCTGATGGGAGTAGGATTCAGCATCGAGAAAACCTTAGAATGGGGGCTCACCCGATAGAATAGGACTGAGATCCCTAGAAGCAATCCCTAAGTTTCAGAACTATGTTGCCAGCATAGGTACGAGATATCACCCATTGATAGGACTGACATACTCAGGGGTCACCCGTTGGTACATTTATATGTATAGGACTGATCCCAGGAGTCACCGACTAGATTAGGACTGACTTCATAGTAGATGTCTTTACTGGTGGTGTGGTACTGACAGCCTTCCAGTCAGGACAGAAATTGGACCCCAGTTAGCTTAGCTTGGGGCATGTCGGTTAGATGAACACATCCCACAGTTTAGTTCTAGATTTAGGACTGTCAGATACAGTCAAATCAGTTCAGTATTACAAATTCAGTACTGTTAGAGACAATCAATCCTTATCATTATAAATAGACTTCAAGATCACCCATTAGATAGGTCTGATCTCAACTATAGTTAAACAATATCAGAATTATTAGATTTAAAGATCACCTGCTAGATAGTACTGATCTCAGACTAAGTCAAATCATCCTTATTATCAGTATACTCATGATCACTCGCTAAATAGGATTGATCTTATATTTAGTTACTCCAAGTAGAACGGAACTCAGATAGTTCCATCAGAACTTAGACTGTCAGATACAGTCGTTCAGTATCTGTTATATCGATTAGTTCGATCATTATATTTATATCAGCTATATCAGTTGTCATAGCTAATGTTACCAGTATTCAGTTTTAGGACTGTTAAACACAGTCATTCAAGCTAGTTCTTTATAATTTAAACTATCAGAAATAATCAATAATCTATTCAATACCTCAGTAACAGTAAAGTCATGTCGTCAGTATTCAAACTCAGTAGTCATGTTTTTTGAACTCATGTATCAGTCATATCAGTAATCAGAATTCATGAAATCAGTATTTAGCTTCAGGACTGTTAGACACAGTCAACTAGACCAGTTCTTCATAATTTGAACTGTCAGAAATAGTCATTCATCTATTCAGTATCTCAGTATCAGTACACTCATATTGTCAGTATTCAGACTCAGTAGTCAGTATCATCACGAGTTCAGTTATAGTTGTTTATGCATGTATGTATTCTCAAGTTCATATTAGTTAGCATTGTTCATGCATATAACCCTTTGCATTTAGCCTACCTCAGTCGTATACTCAGTACATTCAGACGTACTGACACATTTGCGCGATTGTGCTTTCTCTTATGTTACACCATAGGTTCAGAGGCATGAGCTCCAGATCAGCAGTAGCATTCCAGTGTTCAGAGTTTGCAGTGAGTCCTTCTCATTCGAGAGAGATATGATTATTGATATATTTACTATTTAGTTGCTAGATGGAGTTAGTTGGAGACATGTTCCTTCAACTCCTTATTCAGTTCAGTTAAAGGCTTTCAGACTAGATGTCAGATTAGATATTCAGATCTTATTATTTTTAGTATTTATGACTTTTTTTGGTATTGTTATACCTTTTTCAGACATTTTGTTATCAGACGTTTATTCAGTTCAAACCTTATGGCCTTTCATGTTCATATTTACGCATTTTATGATATATTATGCAGTATACAGGTACAGATATCAATCATGGGTTAGCTTGTGGTCCTTCAGGGTCATGAGCACAGTGTAGAATTCTAGTTCAGAAAATCAGGGTATTACAAACTTAGTATCAGAGCCTAAGGTTCAATAGAGTCCTAGGAAGTCTGAAAGCCACATCTAGTAGAGTCTTGTACATGCGTGTGTTGTGCATCACACTTATGTGCAGGAGGCTATGAGATGTTTTAGGAACAGTTTCTCTTCTTTCAGTATTCATGTCGTGCCAGTGAGTAGTTAGATTTGTATAGCTTATTTTCTCATCCTTGTATCTATTCATGCTATCCAAAATCTCAGAGAATGTAACTATTTCAAGGTAAAACCTCCTAGTAGTTGCAAGTTTAGTCCATCTCATGCCTTAGTTTCAGATCCCTAAAGTTTAGTTATAATCTAGTTTGTAGATGCCCTGTGCATCACCTAGTATCTCCATAAGGTAAGCATTCTTAGAGGGACATAGTGTCCCAAGGGGGAGATACCCCACTTTCTCTTAACGCTCTCATACCTTAGATCCTTCAATTTCTCCTTACATAACGAATTTAGTCTAGAATAGAGGGTACTCATAAGTTGACCTTCATGTTAGACCTCAGCTGTAAGTCAAGTATTCAGAGGTTCAGTTCAGTTCATGATGTTCAGTCCATATGTCATGTAGCAGAATCAGTCATGTTCTCATGTTTCAGTTCAATCTTAGTGCCTTTAACATTGCATGTTTAGTCGCATGTTCGTGAGTCAGTTCAGTCATGTATTCACACATCAGATATGCGTGGTTAGCTTATCAGTACTTTCAGTCATGCATTCACGTATCATGTTAGTCATATAATCATGCATCAGATATGCATGGATTCAACTTATTAGTTCAGCATCATATTTGTATTCTCAGTTTGAAAAACTCAATTTATCGGAACACTCAGTCCTATATTCATAAATCAGCTACCCATGCATCAGATATACATGTACAGTATGATATGCTCAGTTATCAGTCATTTCAGCCATGAAATCATGATCAGTCATTCATGCTATATATTCATGTAAGTTGTCTTTTCTCTTATATCAGCCTGTATTATTCGAGGACAAATGTTTCCAAGGGGGAGATATTGTAATACCCCACATTTTGGACTAGAATAAAAATCCGTCATTCCTATGCGTGGATATTTCAAAAGCCTCAAATCCAATATAAATTAAGTGTATTAATCAATTATGCAGTCTAGGAATCTATTTTAGCATAAATTTAGATCATATAGGTCCCCTAACTCAAGTACAAGTTGAAAGCTTTCCTATCGTTCAAGTTTTAGTGAGCGTTAAAACTTGGGTCAACTTCAATCGATAATAACTCATTATATATGATGAACTGGGTGGTTTACTATATATCAAATGAAATCTCTTTGAATTATATTTCCACCGATATCAATTTTACCTAAATCTAATATCGGAGCAAAGAGTTATGCCTATTTTACTCCAGCATGTCAGGCTGGAAACAGTGTGACGACATTCGTAATAGCTTATCACATTTGTGATGCCCTATCATGAAGGTCGCCAGCCTTAGGCAAAAACTAGATCCTAAGTGACGACATTCGTGATAGCTAATCACAATTGTGACGCCTTATCATGAAGGTCGTTAGCTATGATTTTTCAGCAACTGAAAAATTATTTTGCTAGGGTATTTTGGTCTTTTTCTTCACCATCCACGACTTATAACCCTAAAGAGGTGTTATTTTTCCCATTTTTCTTCAGTTAAGCATCTTAAAACCCTCTCTTACACTCTCAACCACAAGATTAGGGTTTCCATTAAACTCATCTCTCAAAAGCAAGATTCAAGCCTTTTTCCAAGATAATAAAGAATTAAGTTTCCCAATCCAAGAACTCTCCAGCAAATCATCAAGGTTTCCTTTCTAAGGTATGCATGTGTTCATTCATGGACTCCTTCATCAATGGAGTTCAAGAACTCTTTTCTAAAACTATATATTATGGTTTTCATGTTATGAATGGATTGTTGATCATGTTTATGTATTGAATGTTGCCAAGATAGAATCTTTATGTGTTATTATGAATCTATGACATCATGAGTTGAAAACATGTAAGTTTGATTATTTATGATGAGTAATTGTATGATTTACACCTATGCCTAAGTTGTGCATGTAAGGTGTTTGATAAAATACCTAAGAGACTAGAAATCATGCATTATAGCTAAATTGTGACTAAGGGAAGGATTCATGATATATCTCTATGATTCAATGTCATACATGTTGATAATGTGTCTTGTGAACACTGTTGGATTACTCATGAACTAGTCTTATGGAATTATGCTATGCTTACTTGCAAAACCAACTCATGTACAAGATGTAGAATACCCATGTATTTTATGAAATTCCCCAAGTTATATTATGGATTGTGGTTGTAATATGTAATGAGCATGATATTGAAAGCTATGCAAATATATACATGTTGTATGAAATTCCCTTCCATGGAATAGATTGTTGAGAACTATGCTTAGTATAAAATCCCTTATTTATGATATTGTGGATTATGGACTTTACTCTTATGATCAAATCAGTCATGTGTGTCAGTTTCCTTCCATCGAGTCCTGGGGGTACTTGTACCCAAAAAATAGCTGTGTGCATAGAGCCATGTCATGTTATCATGATACTCAGTTAAGCCATGATCTATAGAATTCAGTCAGTCATGTGACTCAGGAAAACTCAAAAATCTCAGTAGTCTCAGTAGTTCAGTAATCTCAATGATCTCAGTACTCAGTCTGTAACTTCAATATTCACAGTCAATCTCAGTAACTTTAGTACTCTTAATCATTCCTCAGAACTCATTATATTTCATCCACCATCAGAATCCAGTAAACTTAGTTTTAGATCCGCTAAACAATACCACTATTTTTAGTTCAGTTAATCAGTATCAGTTCAGAAAATCAGTTCAGTTAAGTTATTTAGTTCAGCCCAGTTATTCAGTTCAGTGTCTTTTAGATGAGAGTAGGATTCAGTACCGAGCGAACCTAGGAATGGGGGCTCACCCGCTAGAATAAGACTGAGATCCCTAGAAGCAATCCCTAAGTTCCAGAACTACGTTGCCAGCGTAGGTACGAGATGTCATCCGTTGATAGGACTGATATACTTAGGGGTCATCTGTTAGCACATTTATATATATAGGACTAATCCCAGGAGTCACCCACTAGATTAGGACTAACTCCATAGCAGATGTCTTTACTGGTAGCGTGGTACTGACACCCTTCCAGTCAGGGCAGAGATTGGACTCCAATCAGCTTAGCTTGGGGCATGTCGGTTAGTTGAACACATCCCACTGTTTCAGTTACAGATTCAAGACTGTCAAATATAAGTCAACTAAGTTCAGTAGTACAGATTCAGTACTGTTAGAGACAATCAATCCTTATCATCATAAATAGACTTCAAGATCGCCCGTTAGAAAGGACTGATCTCAACTATAGTTAAACAGTATCAAAATTATCAGATTTAAAGATCACCCACTAGATAGGACTGATCTCAGACTAAGTCAAATCATCCTTATTATCAGTATACTCATTATCACCCGCTGGATAGGACTAATCTCAGATTTAGTTACTCCAAGTAGAACAAAACTCAAATAGTTCCATCAAAACTTAGACTGTTAGATACAATCATTCCGTATTAGTTATATTGATTAGTCCGATCATTACATTTATATCAACTATATCAGTTGTCATAGCTAACGTTAACAGTATTTAGTTTCAGGACTGTTAGACACAGTCATTCAAACCAGTTCTTCATAATTTGATCTGTCAGAAATAGTTAATAATCTATTCAGTACCTCAGTAACAGTAAAGTTATGTCATCAGCATTCAAACTCAATAGTCAGGTTTTTTGAACTCATGTATCAATCATATCAGTTATCAAAATTCATGATATCAGTATTTAGCTTCAGGACTGTTAAACACAGTCAACTAGACCAGTTCTTCATAATTCGAACTGTGAAAAATAGTCATTCCTCTATTCAGTATCTCAGTATCAGTACACTCTTGTTATCAGTATTCAGTCTCAGTAGTCAGCATCATCACGAGTTCAGTTATAGTTATTTTTGTATGTATGTATTCTCACGTTCATATTAGTTAACATTGTTCATGCATAAAACCTTTTGCATTTAGCCTACCTCACTCGTATACTCAGTACATTCAAACGTACTGACGTATTTGCACTATGGTGCTTTCTCTTACGTTACACCATAGGTTCAGAGGCATCAGCTCCAGATCAGCAGTAGCATTTCAGTGTTCAGAGTTTGCAGTGAGTCCTTCTCATTTAAGGACGATATGATTATTGCTATATTTACTATTCAGGTTCTAGATAGAGTTAGTTGGAGACATGTTCCTTCAACTCCTTATTTAGTTCAGTTAGAGGATTTCAGACTAGATGTCAGATTGTATATTCAGATCTTATTATTTTTAGTATTTATGACTTATTTTGGTATTGTTATACCTTTTTCAGACATTTTGTTATCAGATGTTTATTTAGTTTGAACCTTATGGCCTTTCATGTTCATTTTTCTGCATTTTATGATATATTATGCAGTATACATGTACAGATATCAGTCATGGGTTAGATTGTGGTCCTTCGGGGTTATGAGCACCGTGTAGCATTTCGGTTCAGAAAATCAAGGTGTTACAGTATAATAATTTGACAACTATTTTTGCATTAGAATGTTTCAGTGTATACACCTACCTATTATCAAGATATACCAAGAAAGATGTGCAGAGTTTCACCCAAGCTACACCTTGGTCATGTTAAATCACCTAGACTTGAGTCCATAAGAAGTGACAATTGCCCTATCAAATTGGGTTTACTGCTCTAAGAAAATAGAACATATTAAACATTCTGTAAGAGAATTTGTGGTTTGAACAAAATATAATTTTGTCATTTATAGAACTTTAGGAAACTCATTTCATGTTCACATAATGCGCACAAAACAACAATTTTCATGTTGTATCTAAAGACCATTTTATTTTCCACACCAATTGAAACCCCTATATAAAAATGAATTAAAGACATTAGTTAATAATTTGGGGGGAGGGGGGAAGATGTGATAGATGCCTCTGGCTCGAGGAAAGTATTGAGAACTACTCGATCTTATTAGGCTCTTCTCAGATCTTCAGCAAGCTTCTAATTCTGTGAAGGAAGAAAATTGATTTGTTATGTGCAAGCATTCAATACAAGTTGGATACAATGAGAATAAAATGAAGAGTATGGTTACCCATGTAATATCATATTCTTTGAATTTTTCTTGTGTGTGGCTTAGCGAAACTTCAGAAGTAATACATTCTAATAGGTCTCGTACTCTCCTTTCCTTGGGAGGAATATGTCATTCTGAAATTAAGTCAGTCAAAAATTCTTCTAAGTGATATAACATTTTTTTGTGAGAAATACATCAATTAAATAACTTCAAAAACACAAATAACCAAAAATAATACTTTTAACAAATTAACTTCCTTCGAATAATAATCCATGAAATGCAAAAGTAATCCTAAAAGTTCACATAGTTCTTTTTCCTTGCGCTGTCAAGGTGTACCAACAAGAAGTTAAACTAAATGTATATTTTCAGCTTTTATAAAACCAAATACACCCATATACAAAAATCATGAGATACTCATAGAATGAGAATCGAAAAGGAAGGAATAAAGGACTATTAACCGGTATAAGGTCACTCAAATTATGTTACCACCCAGATTATGTTGCCACCGTATCCTTGATTTGTATTCCTTTGTTCCCTCGATTTTGTACTTCTTGCTCTTACACTTTTTTTCTATTATTACTATCAGAAAGTGTTGCCACCTCTTTGTTCTTATCTATTTTTTTCTGGCCACAACATTTCACACTAATCTTCATTTTCTTCATCTTCACAATTAAGATTAATACTAATTAAAATACTACTTCTGTGTTCGTTTTTACCTTTCATTATTGATATACATTTAACTGACCAAATACACACATAAAAGAAGAAAAGACATAATGAAGGAAAATTAAAAAGAGAAAAGAATCATTAACATTATTACATTACATATTTACCAAACCAAAGAATTGTCCACTGGTTTCAAAGTAAGACTAAAAATAGATTACAAAAATTGAGTATGTGGACCAACAATTCCTCCACATATATGGTTTCAATTCAAAAGGGAGAGTTCCAATTTGTAAACAATGTCCCAATCCAATAGTGATGGTGGATGATGTGATACATAATGTGAGGGAAAAAGTTGACTTACCAAGACCTTGTCCTTGTTAAAACCAATATGCATATAGGTGTTTATCTATTATGTACCAAAGAAGAGCGTTGAGAATTTAGGGTCACTTTGATACAATCTCAATCTTTTTTCTTTGTTCAAATTATTTCAAAAAAAATGTTTGACACCATAACTCATCAAATTCTAATAGGAAGTTGTATTAGTATTTTCTATGGCGAAGTTAAGAACTTATAAATCTGAATAGGTAAGGAGGGCAAAGCAAATGCAAATTTTTTTATCAAACGTCAAGTTGTCAGTCCATCATATGTTTAGAAAACATAAAGTAATATGTAACGATTTGACAATTATTTTTGTATCTCTAGAATATTTTAGTTTATACACCTACCTTTTATCTAGATATACCAAGAAAGATATGCGAAGTTTCACCCAAGCTACACCTTGGTCATATTAAATCACCTAAACTTGAGTCCATAAGCAGTGAAAATTGCTATATCAAATTGGGTTTACTACTCTAAAAAAAGCATATTAAACATTCTGCAAGAGAATTTATGGTTTGAACAGAATATAATTTTAGCATTTATAGAACTTTAGGAAACTCATGTCATGTTCACAGAATGCGCACAAAACAACAATTTTCATTTTGTGTCTAAAGTGTGTTTTTATTTTCCATACCAATTGAAACCCCTATATAAAAATAAATTAAAGACATTAGCCAATACTTTAGGGTGGGTGGGGGGGTGGTGGAATATGTGATAGAAGCCTCTGGATTGAGGAAAATATTGAGAACTGCTCGGGCTTAGTAGGCTCTCCTCAGATCTTTAGCAATAATTCATCCTAGGAAAAAAATTGATTTGTTATGTGAAAGCACTCAATACAAGTTGGATACAATAAGAATAAAATGAAGAGTATGCTTACCCATGTAACAACATATTCTTTGAGAGGTCTCTTACCCATGTAAAAACATATTCCTTGTGCGTGGCATAGCGATACTTGAGAAGCAATACGTTCTAATAGGTCTCGTACTCTCGTTTCCTTGGGAGGAATATGTCATTCTGGAATTAAGTCAGTCAGAAAATCTTTTAAGTGATATAACATTTTTTTGTGAGAAATACATCATCAATTAAATAAATTCATAAAACACAAATAACAAAAAATAATACTCTGAACAAATTAACTTCCTTAGAATAGAAATCCATGAAATGCAAAAGTAATCCTAAAAGTTCACATAGTTTTTTGTCCTTGCGCTGTCAAGGTGTACCAACAAGAAGTTAAACCAAATGTATATTTTCATCTTTTATAAAAAAAATACACCAACATGCAAAAATCACGAGATACTCATATAATGAGAATAAAAAAGGAAGGAATAAAGGACTATTATCCGGTTTATGGTTACTCGGATTATTTTACCACCCGAATTATGTTGCCACCGCGGACTTGGTTTGTATTTCTTTGTTCTCTCGATTTTGCACTTCTTGCTCTTATAATTCTTTGCTATTATTACTGTCACAAAGTGTAGCTACCTTTTTGTTCTTATTTATTTGTTTCTGGCCATAATATTTCACACTAATCCTCATTTCCTTCATCTTCACAATTAAGATTAATACTAATTTAAATACTACTTCAGTGTTTGTTTTTACCTGTCATTATTGATATACATTTACCGATAAAATACACACATAAAATAAGAAAAGATGGAATGAAGGAATATTACAAAGAGAAAAGAATCATTAATTATTTTATCTCATATTTACCAATCCAAAGAATTGTTCACTGGTTTCATAATAATCCTAAAGATAGATTGTCAAAATCGAGTAACTGGACCAACAATTCCTCAACATATACAATTTCAATTCAAAAGGAGAGTTCCTATTTGTAAACAATGTCCTAATAAAATAGTGATGGTGGATGATGTGATACCCAACGTGTTGTTAAAACTAATATGTATATAGGTGCTTGTCTATTATGCATAAAGAAGAGCGCTGAGCAATAAGGGTCACTTTGATGCAGTCCTGATCTTTTTTCTTAGTTTAACTCATTTAAAAGAAAAAGTTTGACACCATAACTCATCAAATCCTAATAGGAAGTTGTATTAGTATTTCCTATGGTGAAGTTTAGAACTTATAAATCTGATTAGGTAGGGAGCACAAACCAATTGCAAAATCTTTTATCGAATGTCAAGTTGTCAATCCATCAAATGTTTATAAAGCTTATAGTAATGTATACCAATTTGACAACTATTTTGCATCTCTAGAATGTTTTAGTTTATACACCTACCTATTATCTAGATATACTAAGAAAGATGTGAGGATTTTCACCCAAGCTACACCTTGGTCATGTTAAATCACCTAGACTTGAGTCCATAAGAAATGACAATTTCCCTATCAAATTGAGTTTACTACCTAAAAAAATAGAACAGATTAAACATTCCGCAAGAGAATTTATGGTTTGAACAGAATATAATTTTGGCATTAATATAACTTTACGAAACTCATTTTATGTTCACATTATGCGCACAAAATAACAATTTTCATGTTGTGTCTAAAGACCATTTTTATTTTCCACACCAATTGAAACCCCTATCTAATAATGAATTAAAGATATTAGTCAATACGTTAGGGAGGGGGCGGAGGGTGAAGATGTGATAAATTCCTCTGGCTTGAGGAAAGTATTGAGAACTGCTCCTTCTTAGTAGGCTCTTCTTAGATCTTCAGCAACCTGATAATACTGTCAAGGAAAAAAATTGATTGGTTATGTGCAAGCACTCAATACAAGTTGGATACAATAAGAATAAAATAAAGAATATGCTTACCCATGTAAAAGCATATATTTTGAATTTTCCTTGTGTTTGGCATAATGAAACTTCAGAAGCAATACGTTCTAAAAGGTCTCGTACTCTCGTTTCCTTGGGAGGAATATGTCGTTCTGGAATTAAGTCAATAAGAAATTCTTTTAAGTGATGTAACATTTTTTGTGAGAAATACTTCATCAATTAAATAAATTCAAAAAAAGACAAATAACAAAAAATAATATTCTTAACAAATTAACTTCCTTAGAATCACAATCCATGAAATGCAAAAGTAATCCTAAAAGTTCACCTAGTTTTTTTGTCCTTGCGCTGTCAAGGTGTACCAATAAGAAGTTAAACCAAATAAACTTACTACCTCAAGATTTCTTTATGTTATCTATTTACTCTTTCCCAATATACCCAATTTAAATTCTAGGTCAAATCTAAAAACCCAAAAAGCACAATCATATGTTCAAGGTAACACAATTAACAACAATAACAACAACAACAACAACAATAACAACAACAACAAACTCAGTGTATTCCGACAAAGTGGGGTCTGGGGAGGGTAAAATATACGCAGTCAATACCGCTACCTCCGAAGAAGTAGAGAGGCTATTTCTGATAGACCCCTGGCTCAAGATAAAGAATAGTAAACAAGGTCGTAATGAAACATGAAGTAGGCTGATGGTATAACAGAAATAAGGATTAAGAAATAATAAAAATAGAAATTAGAGAAATTAAAAATAAGAGAATAAGAGCAATACGAAATCAGAAATAGGAAATAAGAAATAAGGAATAGGACACCCACCTAGTAGTAGCATACACACATAGACCAAAGATACCTACCACACCTAAACGCTACTGACTAACATATTATAAAACTAACTTTGAACTACGAGCTTCCCTTGAAAATAGCTGACCAGAATCCAATTTGACATCTCAAAAATTTTATGGAGTTTCAAGAAAACTAACTTGGTTATTCTAACTTTGGCAGATAATCAACGGGAAAAATTAGGTCTTCTTCTTCTCCTGTTAGAATTAGAGAATCTAGAAAAATAGTTTAATACATATCCAATTAGTTCTTCCGTTAGAGTTAGAAAGCCGTCAACAAAATCGCAAATAACCAATTTAATTTACATGTCAAATTAACTCTTCTTCTTCCATATGATTCAACAAAAGCATACCTAAAAAAATCAAAAGCGAAACAACTTCTTCCTACTTTTTTGTTTGATTTTTTGATAAAGGAGATAGAAATATGTTAATAACTCTATTACATTTATGACATGTACTTAGTAGGCAAGTTAGATGCAAGACATGTATGCAGTTGGCTAAAAATGCATCTCAACCTAGTGAGTGAAATAACCAAAATAGCCTTAACATAAAACCTTTTGACATGTAAGCACACATGTCGAAACCCCTCTTTCTATATAATAGAAATTTATATTCGATTAACTTATGAACTTTATGTTAATTGTAGGCTGAGATAAAATTCATTAACACTAGCAAATTATCAAGTGGAAGTGTCATTTCATGTTCAAACTCGATTTTTCCTATAGATGGATGCAACAAAATCAACTAATGTTTAGACCTTTAAATTTTTGGGGCCCATTTCCAATATAATCACACGAAATGCTTTTAAACATCAGATTCTTATGTGACACATAAGATGTATATGTGATGCAATCATAAGCAAATTTTTGCAAATAAAACATTGAAACAAAAGTTGGACAACGATCCTAGTGAGCAAAGAAGTAGTGTATAAATTAATAGACCTCTTTTGTTGGAACTCAATATTTTCATTGTCATCTTCTTGGATTTCATATTTACTGACCTGAGCATTATCGAATGATAAACGAATGTTCTCTATTAATTTGAGCTCTTCAATGACTCTCTATTTTAGTAGTTCAATGAATACACCATTTTCTTGAGTTTTATGTTAATGTGTTCTAACTTGAACACTTAATGATAAGGGATGTGCTTCATTAATTGGATATAATGATCCAAAAAGTCGTTACGCTGAATTAGAAGATGAAAGTTTCACTATGACTCCCCTTAACTAAAACTTGAGGAATTCAAGGCTAGTCTAGTTTTGAATCAAAATTAAGAGTGTGATATTTGAATGAAATTTGGTATTGATATGAATAATATTTTTTTCTTTTGATATAATGGTTGGATGACCAATGAGTACATAAATTCATTGCAACTTTCAGCACCTGAAATAGAAATAGACTCTGGTTATAATATTTCTCGTGGAGGGGTTCACATTGTCAAGATTCATAGTGAGTATTTATAAATAAGAAAAATCGAGGAGGGTCCTGAGTTTCTGCTTCAGACCACTGCAATGGTACCACAACAGTGGTCAAGGAAACCGCAGTGGCAACCTCTAGTAAAATGGGCGCAACCACTAAAATGTGAATTATTTGTTGTAGTGGTAACACACAGTAAAAATGTTGGTTCTATGTCACGACTCAAACCAGGACCTGGCCGTGACGAGTATCTCAAGCCCACCATGGACTGGAGAAACCTCCTTATCCTAACCTCGAGAGCACAATAATAATAAAGATAAAGTAAAATCCAGTTAAAACAGTAATAAAAAGATGAATAGATTATCAAATGATAAGTAGGAGTCAAAATGACAACCAACCCATATTTTTCCACAATAGCCTCTAAAACAAGAATAACAACTGTCGAGACATGCTTTAAGTCAATAAAGAAAGAATAATGAAATGATAAGGCCTTCCAAAGGATAGAGGCTCATCACTTCACAACAACTCAACAAACGTGCTCAACCACCTAACGCTGCACAATAAAAACAAAAAGGTCTATTGACCCTACATCATGAAATGATATAGCATCCTAGGACGGTCGGTCGGATAAGAACTGACATATAAATTAGGGAAAGTGATAACATAATGGCATGTCCAAAATCAGTCAAAACCATATGCATGCATTTATATATATATATATATATATATATATAGGATGTCGAGATAGGGTAAGCGTCATGAACATGAGAGTTTAAAATCATTAACCTATATTATGTAGCTCGATCTATCCTAAAAATACCCATGGTCTATATGGGTTCAGCTTCCCCTGCTGAAAGGGTCTAGTGCGCGTTAGGTGCACAAATCGAGGAAAAAATAAGTAAAAATTAGAGCCACTAAGGCGATAGCCATGGAAAACACACACACACACACACACACATATATATATATATATCGGGTGTGCATCAAGCACACAGTCATATAGACCCTTCAAAAGTAGGTTTCAATGTTCGTTCCCAGGGACATACACCTTCACGGTAAGCTACATATCCCTCTTTAAATCCAAATTAAAATCACTTTGCACATGCACATAATTCCAACCTTTAACCTAAGAGTCATTAATTAAGGCATTTACCACTTGGTATCGTCATACCAATAGCTTGCAAGCTAAATTAAACATGCCAAACCAATCCACATAACCACATTCACTCCCTAATTCTATTTAAAATCCAAACCATGGCCACCGAAGCCATCCAAATATATTTTTATATCCATTTATCCATTAATGCAATGCATTGGGTTTAAAAATCAATTACACGATGCAATTTTCCATGTTCAAGATCAAGTTTATAAAGTGGGTTGAGGTTAATGCCAATTCTAATTTAGAATTTATCAAATTTGGGAAAACCCATGTCCCCCATTCCAACCATTTAAACAATGTACTAATTCAGTCCCAAAAATATTAATTTTAAGCATGAATAATCAATTTAAAGCATGTGAAAAGTAATTCGACCTGTTACACCCAAAACCCCTTAACCCAATTTCAAAACCCACTATTTAAATCTTATGCAATCCATTCAATTAATGCCACAATATAAAATTCATGTTTAGGGAAGAGAAACATGATTGAAAGATACAAGAAATTGAAGTCAATTTGAAGTTTAGAGCCCGGATCATGAATGCACTGTAAAACCCTTGAATATTCTTGGGTTTTGAGTTTGAGAGAGAAAGAGGATTATTTGATCTTTGAAAACTTAAAAGAATGGGGTTATTTTATGTTTAAAGGTCGTACAAGGGTTAAAAAGACCAAAAGCCCCTCACTCGAAGTGAAAAAAATTAAAATGGGATGATATTAAAACACTTGCGTGGCAAGCCAATGTCGTGAAGGTTAGCCTCTATGCCATGCTAATATTACGGAGGTTAACCTCTGTGATATGGCCTTATCGTAGACCTTCACTGCCTTGGGGTCGGTCCAAAAATGGGCCCAAACCCCTTTCAAAAAATTTAAAACTTTCCCAAAATACCTTTTTAACATCTCTAAACATAATTTAAGGCAAAAATTGACACTACACATGCGGGAGGTTAAAAAATAGAGTGATCAAAGTCTTATAAGTGCTCACACTATCCCCCTTATGGATTATTCATCTTCGAATGATGAGTTAGAACACTCTTAGCATGAGAATAGCAAGAAGACATCAGAACCAGTTGAAAAACTTGAAAAGTGACAATAGAAAACTAAAACTCATACCTTAAGCACTTTCATCAAACATAGGGTACAAGAATGGATACTTGGTCCTCATATCTTCCTCAGCTTCCCATGTAGCCTCTTCTACCTTTTGATTCCTGCAAAGAAACTTTACAGAGGCTACATCCTTGGTCCTCAACCTACAAACTTGCCTATCAAATATTTTGATTGGCACTTCTTCATAAGATAAGGAATCTGTAACACCAACATCCTCAATAGGCAATACCAAGGAAGGATCACCCATACACTTTTTCAGCATGGACATATAGAAGATAGGATGAATAAAACCCAAACTCACAGGCAATTCCAACTCATAAATAACATTCCCAATTCTCCTCAAATTTTGATATTGACCAGCGTAATAGGGACCGAGCTTCTCTATCTTCCCAAACCTCATGACTTTTTTCATAGAAGACACCTTTAAGAATACCCAATCACTTACCTCAAACTCCAACTCTCTTCGCCTCACATCCACATAAGACTTTTGGCGACATTGAGTAGTCTTAAGTATTTCTCTAATCACTTTCAACTTTTTCCAAGGCTTAGTGAACCAAGTAAAGACCAAAAAACCTAGTATCACCAACCAAAATCCATCCAATAGGAGATCTACATCTCCTACCATAAAGATCCTCAAAAGGAACTATCTGAATGCTAGAATGGTAACTGTTATTGTACACCAACTCAATAAGAGGAAAATGATCAACCCAACTACCCTTAAAATTAATCCCACAGGACCTTACCATATCCTCTAAAGTTTGAACAGTCGGATCAGCTTGTCTATCCGTTTGAGGATGGAAAACGGTGATAAGGTTCCCTAATAACTCTAAACTTACACGTCAAATTAACTGCAAGGCAGACATTGTCAATATATACCTAACAAGAGTTGGGGTCAAATCCTTAAGGAGTACAAACTTGCTTTCAAAGCTTACATGTGTTGAGAATTAACTATACATTAACCCGTAATGCACTATTTAAATAAAACATGAAAGTTAATTGGGGGGTTTGATTTGGAATTTTGTTGAACACAATTGCAAAATAACACTAAAACAGATTGAACAATTTATAGGTAAACCAAGTTGAGAGTAACCTTGGGGTTATGTTCTCCTAAGTAACATTCATGCATGGTAGATCAGGAGTTAGTGCAAGTGTTATCTAAGGGTTTTGGGTAGGCTAGATTTAGGGTCTTAGTTTTAACCTTTCGGTAAAACACTAAATTTTACTTATGGATTCTTTCGAACATCTTATGAGAGTGACAATTTTACCAATCCATTACCTCAAACTAACATCCTTATTTCTAAGATGATTCTTATGAAAATAGCTACTTCAAATAACACCCTTATTTCTAAGATAATGCTAAGAAATAAGCTAATTTAAGTTGTTCACAATTACTCTTTACTCACATTTCTCTTTCAAGGATGATATGGAATTCAAGACAATTGGGGTTTTCACCCATAATTTTCAATTCAAACATAGAGTAAGAGCAAAACCCAACACCATTAACTAATTATTTGGACTAACAATTAACACCCACACAATATTAATCGCCTAATTAAACATACTCCAAGATATTAATTTAGTTACTCATGAAATTAAAGAGAAGAAATATACCAAAATTGTCATTTAGTTCATCCATCACAAGCCAAATAAATATAAACTCAATCTTCAATTACAATCTTTAACCAAAATCTCTCTTAGAATACAACTACAATTATTTTTCTTACAAAAAATCTAGAAAATTAGCTAAAAAATTGATAAAACCATTGAGGGCCTTGCCTTCTATATCTTAGGATTTTGAGATTAAAATTCCAAATCTACCTCTCAAATTTCTCGACTCATCGCAATCACCGCCTCTTGGTGGCGATTGCAACCCCTATGATTGTAGTGGTCACCCTGCGATCACTACTCTCTAATTTATCATCTGATTGCAACCGTAAACTTCAGAGTGAGATCACAATATCTAAGGGTTATCTCGTGGGCTTGATCTTTATTTTTTACTCCTCTTGCTCATTTTCCTTCTCTTCCAGCTTTGTCTGAACTCATTCTGAATAGATTTATTGCAAATTCACAAACACTGGAAATTAATGCATTTCAATTAGTAATTGGCCTCATATACGCAATTAATTCATCGTAGTGTGTAAGAAATTGGATATAAATGGGTGGCTAATTTTTCACTCATCAACACCCCCAACTTAAAACTTTGCTTGTCTTCAAGCAACACTACTCTATCTTCAATGAGACTACTCAACTTATAGACCACGTTTACAAACAAATGATCACTATGATTTCTAACTTGATTAGCACTAACAATTAGTCAATAAGCATGAGAGAACTATTCATGAAAATCCTCTCAAAATTAATCACATTTTCAAGGACGCAAAAGATATTTAAGAACAATTAAGAAACAACAACTAACTCTCAAGAGGCAACTCTCCATCAATAGTGACTTAGCTACACTCATTTGCCTTAATTTTGGAATATGACAACTTCACCTACCTTTATTAGTTTACATGCCTCATCACGAAGGGAAGTCCCAACATATCAATTTTTCACTAATACAACAAGGGACAAATATGACAGCACTCACTCTCACAAAGAATTCTCAAATGCAAAAAAGTATCATGCCATATGATTGCCCTTATTTTCAATTGCTACTAACTCAAAGACACTTGGTTGAAGATCTAGAAGGACTTTTTCAAGCTTCTAATGTGGCTCAGGGAAGGATAGGATAAACATTTAGGATAAAAATGACTACACCTTCCTTGAACTCCACATAAAACACTATTAGATCAAACTTTGGGTCATGGGCCACTTCATTCATTCCTAATTCACATATGTGCCTACTTTGACTACCTTGGTTCACCCATCTTTTGAAAGCATATTCTTTTCATTTCCTTCCTTTGCATAATCTCATGATTTTTGTTCTTTTATTGATCCCTTACTTCTTATTATTTATTTTTCATTAATGATTTTCTCCTAGGCACTTAGTTACAAGCCTATGGCCTATGATCACCTTCTTTTAAGATCCACCCCCAACTTAGGCTTTTAGCCTCAAGTTACACTTTCAAATTCAAAGAGGGTAGGGTTCAAAAGAGGGATAAAGTTCATAAGGTTTAAGAATTGTAATACAGTTTCCAACAAAAGATTCAAGGGCTAAAAAAGGGTGACTAGGGATAGCATTTGTACACGGGGAGGATTTTTAGGCTTAAGTAGTTTTCCATGATCACAAAGTAGGCCTAAGATTATCCATCCAACCACGGTAATCAAGAGTAGCTTTGAAAGACCAACTAGGCAAGTTCTAGATGACACAAGTATGCATGAGAATCAATCAACTAAGCTCATTGCATATGACATGCAAACTTTTCTAGGAGGATCAATTACATTTCCTATTTGAGAGCAAAAGGAGTTATTCATCACACCCTACCAACTAAATCATTTGGAATGACGAATAGAGGTAAAGTGTTTTTACAAAATCATTCACATCTATGCCCTAGATTTTCACAAAAAAATTATTTGGATAGAGGGGGTTGCTTTCTTCATATTTCACCATGCAAGATTAACTATTGCTAGCACTAAATCAAGACATCATCTCATGTTTCGGCTATTTAAAGGGAAAACTATATGGATACTAAGACTTCACCATAGGAATAATGGCAATCCTATATCTATAATTCCACGGGTACTTAGATTTCCCCTATATCTATAGCTCAAAACCCTAACATAATGATTTTTTCTTAAGAATGTCATCACTCAATCTATCACAGGGAAAGTCTCATCAGACATCATTATTAAAAAATAAAAATCTAAAAATAAATAATAAAAGAGACAAATCCATAAAACACAAGCACCATTAGGATACCTAATATTACAACTCAAATTAAATTATCCATAACAAATAAAAATCCAATCATACAAATAAAACATAAAAATATCCATAGAAGTATCCAAATCATACAAATTGAATAATCAAATAAAAAATAACTACAGAGACGGGCACCTCAAACTAAAAAACTTATAGTGTCCTCATTGTATATCATGAAAGAACAAAAAGAGTTTAAGGGCTCCCTGAAACCTCATTAAGTACTGCTATCACTCTCTGTCTACTCATCAATATCATCAGACTCTAGCTTATCATTGTAAGAGCACTTGGCAGAAATGTCATCATCCATATCTACTCTACGAGAGAGAAGTCTACCTTGGTACTTTAGGACCTTTTACAGGCCCTTCACTGCATTCTATATGTGGGTGAAAAATTTATCTCTCTTTTTATCCCTTCTCCTTATCTTATGATGAGAATCTCACAGCTTTTGATGTGACTGTGACAAGGAAGAGTTGGCCCACTAGGTGTGACTGTATGTATATTCTATCAGGGTACGACTATGAGGTTTGAGTTGTATAGGCTGGGTATGAGTCATAACGGTTAGATACAACTCACATAGGCAAGTCTTACCCTTATCAGAACCTACACTCAGTAAGACTTTTATGTTGTCAGTGGTTACGAGACTCGTCTTGACTCATTACTTATAGGTACGAGTCATAAGGAGTCTCATATCTACTGCAACATAAACATTTATCTTATTAGTTGATTCCAACATACAAACCCTAATTTACCCTTCAATGTACAAGAATACCACCCCATATCAGTCCAAAATACACATTTTTAGTATAAAATTTCAAGTTCACCCTCATATACCATTTCAAACTTATTTTCTAAGTACTAGGGTTCAGAATTTCAATTCACATAGATATTCAACTCAAAGAAATGCTAAAAACTCAACTTATTTTAACCTTCAACTAAAAATGTAAGGAATTTAAGTTCAAAAACTTACTTGAGTGCTGAGATTTTTAGGTTTCTTTGATTTCACAAAGTTTCTACCCCAAATTCTTGCAAATTTTGTGAAATGTGAGAGAACCCAATGAATTTATATATGCTTCTAAGTAATTTTGTGCTTTAGGAGATTAAGATTTGGTGAACAATAGAGAAAAATTGCATTTGCAATATCAGGTACCTAAATCGGGTTCCCTCTTTTGTCTAAAATTATATAAGCTGGGCCAAGTTGACCTGCGACCCTTGATCTGGTAAGTTTGGTTATGAATCATGTGTATGACTTGTAACCAATACTTATGGATATTTTCATTCCTTCGTAAAGACTGGAAAATTCTTACCTAGTTCTGGGGTTGATACGACTATGTGTGACAAATTGTAACTTGTGGTCACAACTCATTTTGAGAGTCATAAAGACTTTAGAAACCTATACCTAGATCTGAATCAACTCCTAGGTTCTTATGACTCTTGCTCAAAAGTCATAACATTAATATATGACTCATGAAGGTCCATATGACCTTGTTTTATGGAATTTTTGGCTCTTGTCTATAACCTTTAACCCTGCACACTGAACAAACATATAACCCTAGAAATTATTAAGTACAAAACATGGGTTTCCTTTCACATAGTGCTTGATTTAATTTTGCAACACAATGGGGCTAAGTTGGATACTAGATTTCACCAAATAGCCTCATGGGTTGCCTTCCTTATAGTGCTTGATTTAAAATTGTGACACAACATAATTTCCCTGGATACTCATACTTCACCAACGTCTATCTCAAAAATCACATTAATTTCCTTAGTGTTTCCCATATAGTGTCTTACTATTTGACCATTCACTTTGAATGAGTCTTTACCATTATATTTTAATTCCAAAGCACCATATAGAAACACTCCTTTTACCATAAATGGACCATAGCATCTTAACTTCAACTTACCTAGAAATAAGAGAAGCCTTGGGCTGTAGAGCAATACCTGGTCACCATTCTCAAATATCATCTTCTCAATTTTGTGATCATGATGTAACTTTTTCTTTTCTTTGTAAAGTGCTGAACTTTCATACACCCAGCGTCAGAATTCATCCAACTGATTTATCTTATTTATCTATGACTTTGTTGCATCCTGCCACTCAAAATTCATCTTCTTTAATGCCTATAGTTCTTTATGTTGAAGTTCCACAGGCATATGACATGCCTTTCAATACACCAACTGATAAGGAGAATAACCAATGGGGGTCTTAAAAATTGTTCGGTAAGACCATAATATATCGTCTAACTTTTGGACCAATTAGTCCTATTGGCATTCAATGTCTTCACTAAGATAGACTTGATTTATCTGTTGGACACCTCAACCTGTCCACTAGTCTGGGGGTGATAAGGTGTTGCCACCTTCTGCTTCACTCCATTCTTCTCAAGCAAACTTTTGAATAAATGATTACAAAAATACGACCCATCCTCACTAATGATTGCATGTGGCATGCCAAATCTAGAAACAATATATTATTTTAAGAAAGTCGTAACACTTCTTCCTTCATTATTAGGGAGAGCAACCACTTCCACTTATTTAGAAACATATTCTAAAGCCACAATGATGTACTTTATCCTAAAAGAACTAACAAAAGGTCCCATGAAATCCACACCTCATTCTAAAATAGGAGTCATAGGAAGTTCATGGCGCATAAAGATGTTACCTTGGTAGTTACATTGATCACAAGCTGAAGCAAAATCATATGTATCTTTGTAAATTATTGCCCAATAGTACCCACATTGTAAGATTTTATGGGTTGTGCGGGTTCCCCCATGATGACCCCCAACTAGTGAAGAATGACAAGCCTCAAGTATGCTCATCATCTTCACCTCAGGTATACATCTATGAATAATCCCACCTACATAAATTCTTAATAAATAAGGCTTATCCTATAAAAAATTCCTTACCTCATGTATAAACTTCTTTCTCTATTGGAAAGAAAGGTTGTATGGGACTAGATCACTTGCTAGATAATTTGTATAGTATGCAAACCATGGATTTAGATCTTGGGAAGATACCAGTATCTTCTCATTTGGAAAATCGTCATCAATCTTGAGTCAATCTTAAACTTTTTCCAGAGCTTCCTCCTCAAATCTAGACAAATGATTTGCAACTTAATTTTTAGTGCCTTTTCTATCCTTGACCTCAAAATCAAATCTTGCAACAAGAGGACCCACCTAATTAGTCTAGGCTTTGCATCTTTTTTCCATCAAATACCTCAATGCTACATGATCAGTCTGAACAACTACCTTTTTCCCAATCAAATAAGACAAAAATTTATCATAGGCAAAAACCAATGCTAACAACTTTTGTTCAGTAACTGTGTAGTTTTTCTGAGCAGGGTTTAGTGCTTTGCTAGCATAATAGATGGGATGCAGGATCTTTTATTTTCATTGGCCTTGTACAACACATAATGCCACTCCACTTGAATCACACATAATCTCAAATGGCAAGGACCAATCAGAGGACATGATGATAGGAGTTGTCATCAACTTCTCTTTCAAACATTCAAAAGCCTTCAAGCATGATTCATCAAAATCAAACTTCACCTCTTTCTCAAGAAGCCTATACAGAGGATTGGAAATCTTAGAGAAATCCTTGATGAATCGATTATAAAGTCTAACATGTCCTAAAATGCTTTGAATACCCTTTATTGAAATTGATGGAAATAATTTCTCGTTCACTTCAATCTTAGCTCTATCAACCTATATACCCCTCTTTGAAATCTCGTGCCCAAGAACAATACTTTCTTTAACCATGAAATAACACTTTTCCCAATTAAGTAGCAAATTGCAATCCTTATATCTTCGTAGAGTGTTTTCCAAGTAAACCAGACAATCATCAAAAGAATCACCAACTACTAAGAAATCATCCAAAACTACTTTGATGGTGTTTTATACCATGTTAGGGAAAATTGACACCATACATCTCCAAAATATAGCTGAAGCATTACATAACCCAAATGGTATACTTCTAAATGTAAAGGTCCTATACGGATAAGTGAAGGTTGTTTTCTCTTGGTCTTCAGATACAATAATGATTTGGTTATACTCGAATACCCATATAGAACATAGCACCCTCCACTGCCCACAAGGTTGTCAAGCATCTGGTCCATGAAGGGCATGTAAAAGTGGTCCTTCTGAGTATATGTAAAAGTGGTCCTTCTGAGTACCAGCATTTAGCCACTTAATTATATATTTCTTAACCACCTCCTACATAGGAGAATTAATCCAATGCTTATGTTCTATACTTTGGATACAATCCCACTAAAGTTGGATTTTATGAGTACAAAGACCAGGCGGGATACCCATAATGTCTGCAATAGACCAACCAATGGTCTTCTTGAATTTATGTAGCATTAATAACAGATCTTTCACTTTTGTCTGCATCAAGTAAGCTGTAATGATTATCGACAAAGTGTTGTTGGTCACCAAAAATGCGTATCAAAGATAAAAGGGAAGGGCCTTTAACTATAAGATGAGTGACTCCTCAATAAATGTGCATACAGGTAGAATGGTTCTATGTTTTAGATATAAATTAAGCGTCTTTGGTGCTTAAGTATAAGAATTATTCCCATAGAGTGCACATACTATCTAATCAAGTCATTAGTACCATCATTATCAAAGTTTATTATCATGGCTACTAAAGCTTCAACACCCAACCTTTCTTTAATAGGAACAACATCAGAAACATTAACCCAAATAGTCACTGCATCAACATCATAGATAGAGTCCATATCTTTATCAGACACATCAATATTAGATCTCACCCATAGCTCATCCAGCTGCCTTATAGACTTGCATACATTGAATATGACCTACTCATCATTGAGTCTTAACATCAGATGTCCTAGCTCCAAATTAATCAACGTCCTTCTTGTAGGCAAAAATAATCTTCCTAAAATAATTGGGTCTTGAAAGTCCAATTCATAGTCTAAGATCTCAAAATCAGTAGGAAAGATGAAAAATGCCACCTTCATAATACATTATATAGAATACATACTGGCTATTTCACTATCCTATCTGCCATCACTAGTATCAAGGTGGTTGTTGTGGGAGCTCCCAACTAATATAACTAACTGATGTAGAATGATACAATTGTGTAAGGTATGGTGAAAGCACTAGGATCCTCCTTCTTCTCTACCAATGATCTAGTACCTACTATAATACAATGATGAATATTATCGACAGTCTCGTAACTGACTGACTTCTTCTTAGTAATTAGATCCTTCATGAATTTTGCATATCCTGGAATTTTCTCTAGTGTATCTACAAGTGGAATATTGACTGACTTCTTTTTTAACATAGATAAATTTTTTTGATACTTAACCTTTTTTTTTCTTTTTTTGCCTCTGAGAAAAAGAAGGGAAAGGTATCAAGATGGACATTGAAACATGCTCCTCAGCCTTGTCTTTTACTTTATCTTGCTCGCTACTACCCTCCACATCAACATAATCATCATTATTCTATTGTTCATCTACAGACGGTATAGATGGATCTATGGTGGTTTTATTACTCTAAGTGGTAATGGCATGGCAGTGACCATCATTCTTTGGATTTACATCCGTATTACTAGGATGAGTGACAGGTTTACTTTGACTCAATATGGTAGACATATGGCCATAATTCTTCTCTACTTATTTCTTTGCGGTAGCATGTGACTCAACTTTCTGATTCATCCCTGATAGGTTTGCCTTAATCTCTTTAAGATTGCTCTCTTGACTTTCTTGGACTTTGACTTATTTTGGCATCATTTCTTCCATTCAAGACTTAGTATCCTAGCTACCCGGTGGTACATATCTATCACTATTCTCTTTGGTATCATCTTTGCATCTCCAGCCACAATATTGGTTTCTATTTCTGTCTTTGTATCAATTATTGTAATAATTCCAACCTTGATTCCATGCCCTTGAGCTCAAAAATTTGCCAATTGACAATAAAGATACTTTACTTCCTTTTCAAATTTAATCTGAAAAGTCCTAAAAGTAGACCCCTGTGCCCCAACTATATTCACTTTCTCAGCACTCATTATTGTAATTTTTTTATAAGCAGTTCAATATCTGCCCGAAGCTATGACACCTCTTATGCTACCAAATCGTGACCAACTCCACTATTATTGGCTGCTCCAATAGCATATATACATGCACCATGCTTAACATCTCTAGTATGCCAACCTCAATTGGTCACTGAAATGTCATCTAGCATCTCTTGTGTAGTGTCCCACCAAAGACGCATAAATACACCTCCTAAAATAGTATCTGTCATTGATCTTGAACTAACATTCGACAATCTATAGAATATTTCCAATAAATTGGATCTTGTGATTCTATGATTTGGTACTATGCGTAGCTTCTTCTTAAATCTAAACCATGCCTCATACATGGCTTCTGTTGGTAGTTATCTAAAATTGTAGATTTTATCTTTCAACTGTACCATCCTTGCAGAAGGGAAGAATCTGTTCAGAAATTCTCTAAGCAAATCATGACAAGTAGTGATTGAACCTCTTGAAAGTTCCCTTAACTATAGTGATTCTTCTCCAGTCAACAAAAAATAGGAAAAAACATAATCTTAATGCTTTTTGGTCCACCCCCGAATAGCATACGCCATAAAGATCCTAATGAAATTAGTAAGATGCATGTTTGCATCATCAGTTGTTGATCGCAAAAATGCACCCTTCAAGTTTAGCAATTGGATCATTCCACTATTAAAGTCACATTTAACATTGGAGGGGTAGAGTAGGAGGAATGATCATTGTTGTCTCAGTAGATTCAACATTTCTCATATTCTCATCTTCATCATATGGATGAAGATGCTGATATGCAGGAATCATTGGAGCTCTACCTCTTTGAACTCTACCTTAACGCTTGGCCACTTGTCATAGCCTTGCTAGTGCTGCTTGCTCGGCTACCCTAGCTTCTTTAGCTAATGGTGCTTCCTCAGATACTCTAGGTTCTTCCACTGCTGCTGCTAGTAATTTATCAGCTACTCATTAGGTGGGGAAGGAGGCACAAGCTGCGGGTCTCCAACCCCAGTAGAAAAATCATCATGAATTTGTTCTTCAATCCTTCACGGTCTTTAAAGGATTTTTTTTGGCTCTGGATCAAAAGGGAGTAAGGGATTTCCTCTTCTCTTAGTGTTTGACATACATCGGCATATTCTAAATCAATAACTGAAAATAAAAGCCCCAAACTTTACCAATTTCAATAAATAATTCACAATATATTTCCTCAGTAATGGCGCAAAAAATTGATGTATCCCAAAAAATTACTTCCAAAGAAGTATGCTGTGGTCGATGTCAAATATAGTAACCCAACTATGTTGGGTCGAACCCACAAGGAAAACATTGAACATTCTCTTAAACTTGACAATATCCATGAGTAGTGAGGAAAAGTAAATAAGGGAAATTGAAGTAAACAGTAAGTAGTAACTGAACTTGAATGCTTTGAGTTTGTAAACAATAAAAGACGAACACTAGGACTGTGTTCCCCCTGGCTTCTCAAATCCATAAATTTCTTGCATTCAACCGCCTATTCTATTTCTCTACATGTAAAGTTGACAAGCTTTGTATTATTAGCCTTCTTGTGAATGTGATGATAAATCTCACCCTTTACCATATGAGTTTTAGGGTGTCGCCTTATTGCTTCTTGTCTATAACTTTAGTTTAACTCTCACCTTTGAGTCTTGAGTTGATTAGATGAGATGGAGGGATAATAAGATATATTTGAATATCAAATTACGTCTTAATCCCCTTTTCTTAATCTCAAACTCCTTTGTTAGAATTTTATTAGATATAGGTAATGCTCAATCTTCTGAAGTAGCTCTGAGGTCAATTAATATGAAGACGGTTAAGATACATGAAATCAAAATATAAAATAGATAAATCTCCCACTTCCTTTATGTGGTTAATCCACCAAGGTTCCCATAACCCTAGTTAGGGAGATTAGCCACTCATGTTCATGTTGCAACAACCCATGATAATCAATAGAGACAACATGTAATTAATTGTGCAAGAATGAGATGAATAAAATAAGAAGTTTTCAATGAATAAAACCCTAAAAATCTCAAGAACACAATCGTAATGATCAAAGAATGTAAAAGTAGTAAAAGTAGTGTAAAAGTGTGTAACCTAATAAATGAATAACACTAAGGTATTTATAGTATCTAAAAATAACCTAGAAATCCTAATTAAAATGGAAGAGGAAAAGTAATGTCGGCACAAGGTACGACTCGCGTTGTCCAGTTGTAAGGTATTCTTATGAGTCATACTGTATTTGTCATATGTTCTCCAGTTTCTGATATTCCAGTGCTCCAGGTTTTTGTTATCTTTATGACTCATCCTCATGAGTCATACCTTGACCATACGACTTGTGGTCTTCAGTTGTTACCACCTGGGACTTGATCTTTTAACTTTTAATACTGGTATCCTTATGGTTTATCCTTACAATTCGTACCCAAATTTTCTAAATCATCTTCTTTTGTGACTTCAACTCTAAATTTAGCTTCGGTTTTTGTTCTCCTAATGACTACTTCTTCAGACTCGTATCCATATCTTAAGGTTCAGATGTTTTAGTTCTATCTTTCCTTTACTTAGCTTCTCTTCTTGGCTCTAGTTTCCGTCTTACTTACGAGTACACATGAGCCATATGCTATGTTAACAACTTGTAGTCTAACTCATATGATGCACAAAATTCATCCTTTTTAGTGCTTTTTCTTCCAAGTTCCTTCCAAAGCCACTGTTCACCTATTTTTACCTGCAACAACCATAAAACTACATCATATCCACAAAAATACCCAAAGTCCAAGAATAAATTCTTTATTTTAAGCATCGAAGGTGTCGTGTTTCCATAGTGCATAATGGATCACGATCGCATTCTAGAGACAACGATCGCGGTACCTGAGACTACATACCTAGGCTAGTGCATGATCCAAAATCTCAATTTCTCTATTGAATTGTGTTCACAAAAATTAAATAACACTAAAAACATGAAATGCAATACCTAAACACTCAATCATACCCTTAAATATATAGAAAACTACCAAGAAGTTCATTTGGGTGTCTTACTAAACACTTAGTGTGTACATACATTTCATACTAATTTTGAATAATTTTGGGTACTCAAGACTTCCCCACTAATGTGAACACTATAAAAAACATCAACCACTCAAGAAACATCACTTTGAACACTAATTAAGAACCAAAATTCAAACATCCAATCCACGACCCTAAACATGCTTCTAAGGCCTAAATTTAAGCATTAAGAAGGAGAATTAAGGGACATACCTGATGTGAGGATGCAAAACAAGGATGCTATGCACTTTAGAGACTCTTAACAATGATAGAAATGGATTAAATTTTTGATATTTTAAAAGAGAATATAGGTGGAACTGTTTGTGGGTGACAGTTCCTTTTTGGAACTACCCCAATCGCGTTCGCAGTCATGGAATTCTGACCGTAAATGGGAGATGATTGTGATTGCCTTATGAAATGGAGATTCTGACACCTGATAGTGGTTTGGGCCACCTTGGGTATTCAGGTTACGATCGCAACTCTGCAGGTTGCGATCACAACAATTAAGACTAGGTTTAAATCCCTTATTTTCAACCAGGATGTCTCCACACTTGGTTCTACTCCACTTTTGTTCCCCAAGTTACTCAAATACACCTTTCAAGTTCCAGAGTTCATGTATTAATCAAAAAAAAAAATCTACTTTATCAATAAAAATTCAAAGGATACATGCCAAATTAATGGGATTAATGAGTTACCTCCAATAGAACGCCAAATTTAACATCGCGGCACGACGTCTATCTATCATCAAGTTAGATCCTTAGGGTGAGGTGGCCCAAATACATTTCTTTATACACAAAATCAATAACAGATACCACTTATAAATCCGTTGGTTTCTTTTTGTTTTTGGACACACGGAAAGAGACTTCATCATTATGCAGCTGGAACTTTATTTCTCCACACTCCATATTGACTAGAGCTCTTTTGGTTGCTAAAAATGGTCTCTTGAGTATGATTGGAATCTCATGATAAATTTTACAACCGAGGACTAAAAATCCACCATAAAGATGAAAATCCACCATAAAGATGAACCAGGAAACCTTATCTAACTCATCATACAATATGACCATCAGTTTTTTAATTTGAATGGTCTGCCATCAAGAGTTTCATGGTTGGGTGTAGGATCACCCAACCCTATCCTTTGATACACAACATATGGCATCAAATTAATACTAACTCTAAGGTTGTATAATGCCTTTTCAAATTTTTGTGTTTCGATAGTGCAAGGAATTGTAAATGCACCCGGGTCTTCTTTTTTCTCCGCCATGGCATTTGAGATGATATCACTATAACTATGAGTTACTTTTATAGTTTCACAATCCACAAGTTAAATTTTTTGTATCAATTTCTTTATTGACTTAGCATACCCCAGAATCTCTTGAAGGGCTTCTAACAATGGAATATTAATCGTGAAGCTGATAAGTTTTGTGAGGAACTTTTTAAACTTGGCATTATCATCTTTTTTCTTCAACTTTTATGGAAAGGGTGGAGGAATTTTCATTGGGGTCAATGGAGTACTTTGAGGTTCTTCCACCTTTTTCTCACCACCATCAATCACTTTAGGAGTTTTCTCCTTATCACCCTTCTTTTCAACTATCGTTGGTTCCTCATTACCCACTTCATGAGATATTGAAGCACCATCACTTGGATTTTTAAATTGCTTTATCTTTGTACTTGATTTTTCATCAAGATAATTTTCATCAACATCAACCACACGTTCACAAATATTTCTACTACTTTTAGCGATGATTTCCATAATATAGGAATCGTTTTTGGGATTGACCACTATGTCACTAGGTAAACCTCCTTTTGGCCTAGCATTGAGTTGGGTTGAAATTCGGTCCACTTGCATCTCCAATTGCTTGATGGAGGCTGAATGAGATGTGACCGCTTGGTTTAATTGAGAGAAGTCACTTTTCATCCCCCTTAACATTTTGTTGGTACCTTTAACACAAATCAAAATTCAGGCAAGGATATCCTGGATTTTAAATTTTTTTGGGTCTATCAAGATTGATTTCTTGTCCTTAACACTCATGAGGGTGAATATATCTATCATATCTTCTCTGCTTGTCCCTCAAATCTTAGTCTCTATCCCTCTCTCTATTACACCACTCATGATCCCGATCTCGGTCGTTCCTATTTTAATTTCTACCCTGCTTTTGATAGGCGGGGCGGGAAACCCCAGGATGGTTCGCCAAGAACCTTATCTATTTATTGAGTGCCTTAGCTTAATCCTCATTATAACTTATGGCACCTTTGGTTCGCCAAGAACCTTATCTATTTATTGAGTGCCTTAGCTTAATCCTCATTATAACTTATGGCACCTTGAGAGACAACAACATTGATCTCTTTTAAAGGTGCTCCCATCACGTACCTAGTGAGGATATCTAATTGGGTCATCACCTTGGTCTTATTTTCATTCCTTTCCTCATCCTTTTTTTTTTCTCTTTGTAGACATAAGATGCGTTAGGAGACCCTATGGTTACTTTAAAGTCCCAGGTGTGCCACCCTCTATTTTGTAAATTGGTCAAGAAAAGTCGATGCAACCCTATAGGATAACTTGATAAGAGACCCTCTGGATACGTTATCAATATTCAATTGGTCTAATGCCCGATAAAATATTTAGAGAAGCATCTTCTCCAACACTTTATGGTTCGGGCATGCATGAGTTTGTCAGTGAACCTTTACGATATCTCATATAAGGGCTCATCACTAAGTTAAAGAAAATTTGTGGTTTTGTCTCTTAGTTGTAGAATTCTAGATGGAGGGAAATATCTATCCAAAAAGGCCTCCATATGTTCAACGCAAGATGTAATAGACCCGGGGGGGGAGAGATATCAACCACAAAACTGCTTCACCCATAAAAAAGAATGGGAAAAGTCTCAACCGTATAGACTCTTAGTAATATGGGCAATATCGAATGGGGCGTATACCTCAATAAAGTTTTTCAAATGTAGGCTTGCATCTTCGTGTGCTTGGCCCTTAAATAGACCTTTCATTTGTAATGTATGGAACATCATATCAGTGACATGGAATACTTCATTTCCCTCGGCTGGTGGAATGCGGATTGCACTGGCTCGCCCCGCATCATAAAGATGATCGTTATTCTCTAGGTATCCATCAAATGAGCCATCATTTCTTCCATTTGGCTCATGGTGTCTCTATTAATATTAAATTCATCTAACAAAAGAACAAAGACAACAAATAATATAAACTAAATCACCACGGTTAACCCAAGGTTACTAACAACACTAGACAAGTGAAAACTATGTTCCACTCCTCAACAACAGTGCCATTTTTGATAATAGTCAACTTACATGTCAAACTAAGTGCAAGGAGGACATTATCAATATATACCCAACAAGAGTCGGGGTCGAATCCTCAAGGAGTGCAAACTAGCTTTCAAAGCTTACATGTGTTGAGATTTAACTATGTGTTAACCCACAATACAACATTTAAATAAAATATGAAAGTCAATTGGGGTGGTTTGATTTGGAATTTTGTTGAACAAAATCATAAATAACACTAATAAGAGATTGAACAATAAATAGGTATACAAAGTTTAGATGAACCTTGGGGTTATGTTCTTCTAGGTGATGTTTATGTATGGGTAGTCAAGAGTTAGTCCAAGTTTACTTGAGGGTTTTGGATAGGATAGATTTATGGTCTTAGTGTTAACCTTTTGGTAAAACACTAAATTCATGGATTCTTTCAAACAAATCATGAGCATGAAAAGTTTACCAATCCATTACCTCAAACTAGCATCCTTATTTCTAAGATGATGCTTATGAAAATAGCTACTTCAAATAACATCCTTATTTCTAAGATAATGCTAAGGAAAAAGCTAATTCAAGTCGTTGTTCACAATTACTCTTCACCCAAACCCTCTTTAAAGGATGTATAGGATCTAAGATAATTGGGGTTTTCACCCACAATTCTCAATCAAACATAGAGTAAGAGCAAAACCCAACACCATTAACTAATTATTTGAACTAACAGTTAACATCCACACAATATTTACCATCTAATTAAACATAACCCCAAGATATTAGTTTAGCTACTCATGAAATTATAGAGAAGAAATATACCCAAATTGGCATTTAGTTCATCCATTATAAGCCAAATAAATAAGAAACCAAGCTTCAATTTCAATCTATAAGCAAAATCTTTCTTGGAATACAACTAACAATTGTTTTTCTAACTCAAAATATGGAAAATTAGCTAAAAAATTGATGAAAATGTTGAGGGCTTTGCATTTTGTATCTTGGGATTTTGCAAAGTGAAATTCCAAATCTGCCCCTCAAATTTCTTGACTAGTCGCGATCACCGCCTCTTGATCGCAATCACGACTCCTGTGATTGTGGTGGTCACTCGATGATCGCCACTTTTTGATTTATCATCTGATTACGATCGCGACCATCAAAGTGCAATGACAGAATCTGAGGTCATCTCCTAAGCCTGATCTTCAACTTTTGCTCCTCTTATTCATTTTACTTCTCTTCCAGCTTTGTTTGAACTTATTCTCATCAGATTTCTTGCAAATTCACAAACACTGGAAATTATTGCATTTCAATAAAGAATTAGCCTCATATACACAATTAATTAATTGTAGTGTGTAAGAATTTGGATATAAAAGAGTGGAAAACTTCCACTCATCATTCATATTCGTACCCAAACCTTTTTGAAATGAACAAAAAGAGTGAGAAGAAAATTATGTACCTCATTCTGAAATAATGGACGCTGGCACACCATGTAACTTTACAATCTCCTGAATGAACAACTTAGCGTAATCCTTTCCTGAGTAGTTAGTACTCATAGGTAAGAAGTGAGGGGACTTAGTCATTCTATCCATAATGACCCAAATAGAATCATACTAATTACGAGACTGCGGAAGACTTGTAATAAAATCCATACTGACCATTTCCCACCTCCACATAGGCAACTCCATCTCTTGAGACATGCCACTAGGCCTCAAATGCTCAACCTTAACTTGCTGACAAACCATACATTTGGAAACAAAGTTCGCTACATCCCTCTTTATATTGTTCCACCAGTATATTTCTTTCAAGTCATGATATATCTTAGTTAAAACCGTATGAACTGTATACCTAGCCTCAGTCAAAATTCTCTCTCACAGACCATCAACATTAGGAACACCCAACCAACCTTGATACCTCAGAATTCCATATTCCCTAATCTCAAATGCCATAATTTTTGACGACACACATCATTCTTAATATGCATGAGTATGGGATTCAAAGCCTACTTCCCCTCCACCTCAGCACCAAGAGATGATTTGACCACTTCCTGAACAATCACTCCCCAATCGTTTGAGTCCAAAAGTTGAACTCCCAAGTTAGTTAACTTGTGAATGTCCTTCACCAACCCTCTCTTCTCCTCATCCACATGAGATAAGATTCCCATAGATAACACGTAAGAGCATCAACAATAATATTAGCTTTACTTAGATGGTAGTGCAAACTAGTGTTATAATTCTTAAGTTGCTCGAGCCATCGCCTCTGCCTAAGATTCAATTCCATCTATGTAAACACATACTGCAAGTTCTTATGATCTTAATAAATATCTATGTGCACCCCATATAGAGAATGATGCCAAATTATCAAAGCAAAGACCACAATCGCCAGTTCTAGATTGTACGTCGGGTGATTCCTTTTATGAATCTTAAGTTATTTGGAAAAATAGGATATGACCTTACCATGATGCATCAGAACACAACCCAGTCCCACACGAGATGCATCACCAAACACAATAAAACCATTATTACCCTTGGGCATGGTAAAAATTGGAGAATAAGCTAACTTATCCTTCAAATTCTCAAAACTAGCCTCACAAGTATAGGACCATAAAAAACTACCTTTTTATGAGTTAACTTTGTCAACGAAGCAACAATAGAGGAGAACCTCTCCAAAAATATCCTATAATACCCAATCAATCCCAAGAAGCTCCTAATGTCAGTTGAAGTCGTGGGTCTAGGCCACCTCTTAACTGCATTAACTTTCTGTGGATCCACCTTAATCACTTCACTAGATACAACATGCCTAAGAAACGTCACAACACCTAGAAAAAATTCAGAGGTGATCGACATGGATCTTAGATAATTTTGCATACAACCTATAGTCTTTAAGATTCTGCAGCATAATTTGAAGGTGATTGGCATAATACTTCTTACTCTTAGAGTATACCAAGATGTCATCAATGAAGACTATAACAAACAAATCTAGACACTACCTGAAAACTCGATTTATAAGATCCATGAAAGTAGTCAGAGCATTATTCAACCTCCTATTTTTTAAAACTAATTATAACCCAAACGAAGATCAATCTTAGAGAAATACCTAGAACCCTAAAGTTTATCAACAAGATCAACAATCCTAGGAAGAGGATACTTATTCTTTATTATTACCTTATTCAAATGGCGATGGTCTATACACATCTGAAGAGACCCATATTTATTTGACATGAAAAGAACATGAGAAACCCATGAGAAAATACTAGGTCAAATGAACCCTTTATCTTAAAGATCTTTCAATTTCTCCTTTAGATCCTTTAGCTCAGTTGGAGCCATTCTATAAGGAGGAAAGAAAATAGGATGAGTATCCAGTAGAAGATCAATCCTAAAATCTATTTCCCTATCGGGAGGAATTCTAAGAACATTATTGGGAAAAACCTTAGGAAATTCATTTACCACAGGGACAGATTACAAAGAAGGACTTCTAGAATTAAAATCCTTAACCCGAAGTAGATGGTATAGATACCCTTTTGAAATTAACTTCTGGGCTCTAAGATGGGAAATAAACCTCCCTTTGGGTACTAATGAACTCCCTTCCCATTCTAATACTGGCTCATTACGAAAATGGAAACTAACCTTTCAGGTCCTATAATCCAGAAAATCATAGCATGAATGAAGCCAATTCCACCCAAGATTACATAATAATCTACCATATCAAGCTTTATCAAATCCACCAATGTCTTCCTATGAAAGATGGACACCGCACAATCTCTATAAATTTTTTTATCAACTATATAATCACCCACCAAAGTAGAAATAAAAAAGAGGTCAAAAATAATTTTAGAACCACAATCAAAATGCATAGCCATATAATGGGTCATATAAGATAGGGTAGAACCCAGATCAAACAAATAATAAACATCACAGAAGAAGAGCTGTAACATACTAGTAAAAACATCTGGGGATACCTCAGATACTTGTTAAGTAGCAAGTGCATAGAGACGATTCCATCTAGTGACGGTACCATAAGTAGCACCCTTTGGTGTAGGAGCTGAAGATATAGAGATTGAAACCTAATTAACTCCTATGGCAACCTTGACTGGAGGATAATATTCTGCATATGACCAAGATTACCACAATTATAGCATCGATTTTCCCTCTCCACACAATACCCACAATGATGATGCCTATAAAAATAAAAAGAAGGATAAGGTGTAGCTGACTGTGCTCCATTAGCCTGAGACTGGGCATGCTATGCCTTAGGAACATTGCTATCCTGAAAACAACAATCACCAGAAGACTTAGCATAGGGAGCACTAGCAATAAAATAAGAATTCCTCCAATTCTTCTTATTGGTCCACTATCTACTATCTCTCCCACTATTTTGCTGGCCCCTACCCTACTTTGAATATATAAACTTCTTGATCTACCTTTCTCCTATCTCTTCCTTCTTGTTTTTCTTATCCCTAACCTACTAAATATAAACCACCAACCTAGAGATGTCTATATTATTGTTTAACATAGCAACTTAACACTCCAATACCAAGTCATGATATAAACCAGAAGAAAACTTCCTAATCTTGGATCTCATATTAGATACAAACTCTAGACCATACTGAGATAACTACTAAAACTTCAAAGTATACTCTTTTGAAACTCATCTTACCTTGCTTCAGATTAATAAACTCATCAGCCTTAGCTTCCCATAACTCTCGAGGAAAGAAATGATCAAGAAAAGTACTTGAAAAGTCATCCCACACTACATGTTCAACATCCTCACCTCTTAGTGATTCTTATTCCCCATACCATGTGTAAGCAATATCTTTAAATTGATAAGCAACAAACTCAAAACCCTATACATTAGTAGCATGCATAATCCAGAAAATCTTATCTATCTCATTAATGAACCCATAAGGATCCTCCTCAACCTTATAGCCTATAAAGGTTAGGGATTCAACCTCATCAACTAGCTAACCTGAATGACCTCAGATAAATCTACAATAGAACCAATATGATCAAATTGATGAGACTACAATGCCACCAACTGTGTAAGCATATGACTAGACTGATGGAACTCTGTATTAGAGATATCTTCCTGAGGTGGTTGATCATAAGTATGAACAGTTTGGAAATCCCAAAAAGGACTAGTAGTATCGATAAAACTCCACTTGGAGTAGTATAATCAGGAGTAGGGACCCCAGAATGGGTCTACACTCTATAAATAGGAAGAGACCCCTCCATATTTTCCTTAGGTATGATAGAGGGTTCAGAAGAGTCTCAATGAATGTCATGTACTAAAAGAGGTATGATCTAAAATGCGAGGAAGCCAGAAGTTGGAGAAGTTTCGTAACATTAGACTCTACAACCCCAAATAAAATATGAAAAAGGAAACCATTTCTAAATGCCTTGTAGCCTTCTCCTTATAAATATGGTGCACACCCATAAAAAGGACTCCACTTCACATAGATTTATGGTCACCCATTGATTCTAAACCGTTCTCTAACACCAAGATTATCATGACCCAAACCAAGGCTTGGCTGTGATGGGTATCTTAGGCCTATCATAGATTGGAGACCACCACCTTAGCGTAACCTAAGGCGAACAATAATAAAAAACATAAAATAGAATCTAATAAAAATAGTAATAAGAAGATGAATAGACAACTCAAATGAAAACTAGGAGTCAAAATGACAAGCAACTCATATTTGTCCATAATAGCCTCTAAAATCATATTAGCAACAAAGTTGGGACATGCCCTAGACTATGACAAAAGAAAAGAATCCAACAGTATCAAGTCAAGAAAAAGAGAATAAACAAATGGAAAGGCCTTTCGAAGAATGGAGGCTCATTACTTCAAAGAAACTCAACAGATGTACTCAACCACCCAATGTTGCACAGGAGCAGCAAAAAGAACTTCAGACCCTGCATCATGAAATAATGTAGCATCCTAGGATAGTCAGTGGGATAAGCATTGGCATGTAACTCAAGAAAGTAATAACATAATGCCATGTGCAAAATCAGTCAAAACTACATACATGCATTCATATATACATATATAGGATGCCAGGAATGGTTAAGGGTCATGAAGATGAGAGTTTTTAACAATTAACCTAGAATATATAGTTCGATCCATCCTCAAGACACCTATGGGCTATATAGGTTTATGTCCCCTTCCTGAAAGGAGCTTAGTGCATGTTTGCTGCACTAACCTAGGAAAAAATAAGGGAAAATAAATTCACTAAGAAAATAGACATCCAAAACACACACACACACACACACACACATATATATATATCAAGTGTGCATTAATTAAATGGTCATGTAGACCACAATGCCGGGAAACATGGTTTCCAGTGTTTATTTCTCTAAAACTTACACTTTCACGGTGCCAGGACAGGGTAAGGGCCAAAAACATTATAGTTTAAAAATATTAACCTAGACTCTATAGTTCGATCCTTTCTAAGGACACCCATAGTCTATATAGGTTTATGTCCCTCTCTTGAAAGGACCTTATTGCATGTTTGCTGCACTAATCAAGGAATAAATAAGGGAAAACTAAATCCACCAAGGAAATAGATATCCCAAACATACATATATATATATATATATATATCAAGTATGTGTCAAGTAAATGGTCATATTGACCCCAATGATGAGAAACATGATTTCCAGTGTTTGTTCCCCCAAAACTTACATCTTCATGATGAGTTATTCAACCTCCTTTAAGCCCAAATTAAAATCACTTTGCCTATAATTCTAATCTTTAACCCAGGAGTTATTCATTAAGGGATTTAAAACTTGTATCTTCATACCAATGCTTGCAAGCTAAATTAAATATGCCAAACCAATCCACATAACCAAAGTTCCATTTAAAATTCAAACAGCGTCCACCAAGACCATCCAAATCCATTTTATATCAATTTATCCACTAATGCAATGTATTGGGTTCAAAAGCAAGTTACACCATATAATTTTCCATATTCAAGATCATCTTTACAAAGTGGCTTAAGGTTAATGCCAATTCTAAGTCAAAATTCAACTAATTTGGGGAATCCCATGTACCACATTCCAACCATTTAAATAATGTACCAATTTAGTCCCCAAAACATCAATTTAAAGCATGAATAATAAATTTAAAGCATGGGATGAGTAATTCAATTAGTAACTAATGTACCAAGGAAGTATTGCACATTCAATGCTTAAAATGGTAAAATTATGCGTTGACTTAGGATGTATTATTAGATATGATATATGTTATAGAGAAACTAGGTTGAAAGTGGCTTGGATGAAAAGTGGAAGAAAATGATCTCAAATAGTTAAGTACTGGTAAGGATACGAGTTATCAAGTCACCTTTTAACTCTTAGCCCAAGTCGTAATGATAATAGTGGCAAAAGAAATATTGAGGAACTAAGTAGTAGAAGGTTACCAGTCTCAAAGAAAGACTGCGACTCATGCTAAGAAGTCATAATATGACCAGCGTCTAAATCCTTGAAGATTAATGCTCCAGTGGTTGCGAGTAAAGACCACAAGTCGTAATGTCTGAGTATGACTCATGGTGAGAAGTCACAAAGAAAATAGACTCAAGTACTCTAAAGATGAAAAACTACTGGAGTAACTATAATTAGCAACATATGACTTTAATGTGAACTATAATTAGCAACATATGACTTTAATGTGACTACACCATTCATAACAACTAAAGACAAAAGGGATCCATAATAGCAGGTAGCGAGTCTTAAGGAGACCCAAAGGCATAACCACTGCCAACTTATTTTTTCTATTCCATTTTAATTATGATTACTGTGTTATTTTGAGATGCTATAAATACCTTAGGGTTATTTCTTTATTATGTCACAAATTTTTTTTAGTTATCTTGATACTTTCACATACTTTGATCATTGATAAATTGTTCTTGAGTTTTTTATTTTGTGTTCAAGTAGAGATTTTGGATCTTACACTTTCATTCTTGTGCAATTAATTACATGTATTCTTTATTGATTTTCATGAATTGTTGTATAATCATGAGGGATTAACTTCTTTGACAAGGGTTGTAGGAACCCTTGTGGATTAATAATGTAAGGGAAGTGGGAGATTCATCTACTCTAGTGTAACTCTGTGTATTTCAATCATCTTCATATTTATCATATCCCAAACTACTGTAAAATCTTAGGAATTGCCTGTATTTAAGAACATATTTATAAAGGAGTTAAAAATTGGGAAAAAGAGGTTACGCTAGTAATTCAATGCTATCGACCCTCATCTAATCAACTTGAGACTCAAGAGGTGAGAGTTGTACTGAGGTTATAAACAAGGAACAGTAAGGATATACTTGAGACTCACAAGGTAAAGGGTGAGATTTATCAATGTGTTTACAAGATGGTTGATAATACATAGCTTGCCAACTTTGCATGCAGATCAATGGGTTAGGTGAATTGAACAAAATAACCTTATGGAGTTGAGAAACCAAGAGAAACATAGTTTTGTATTTTTTTCTACTATTTACAATCTCTAGCACTCAATCCTAGTTACTTGTTACTATTGACTTCTTGATTCCCCCATTTACTTTTTTGCACTTCTTGTGCTTTCATCAAGTTTGAGACATAATTCTCCGTATTCTTGTGGGTTTGACACCAACTTGGTTTGGGTTACTATATTTGGCATCAACCACAACATACTTCTTTGGAGGTTAGTTTTGGGCGACATCAAATTTTTATGCCATTGCTAGGGAATACGGTGTTGAGTTGTTAAATGGATTTGTTGGAGTTTTGGGTTTTTATTTTCTACTTTAGATGGGAATACTTTAGTGTATGCCTTACACTCTAAGTGAAGGCAATCCCTTACTCCCTATTAATCAAGAGCCTGAAAGAATTTTGCAAATACCAAGAAGGATAGCAGAGCATCCTCGTGGTGGTATTCCAGAAAGGGTTTGGGATGACCCTTTTACTATACCTTCCCCTACTTCAGAGGATCCATAGAATATTTCTGATAGATAGATAGAGTTGATGTTAGTAGTGGTATCTAAACAATAGAGAATAAAGGCCGAGGAGGCTTGGTTGGCTTAGTAGGAAAAGCTAGCTAGGACAAGACAAGTAGCTGATTGTCAAGCAACACTCGATGGTGATCATGATAGAGTGTGAGGTGGTAGAGTTTGAGACATTTTAGCCTATCAATATGTATTTCCATATGATGAAGATGAATATATAGGATATGTTAAGCCTACTGATACAGGAGCCATTGTTCCTCCTACTTTCCCCCTAAATATTAAGTTTGATATTATCAGTGCAATAATCCAGTTGTTAAATAAAAAAATTATGTTTTTGGGATTGTCAATAGATGATGCAAACATTCATCTTGCTAATTTTTCTAAGACTGCACTTTGATTACCATACCAGGGAGGGGTTAATAAGAAAGCATTAAGAATGAGATTGTTCCCATACTCGTTGACACGAGAAACACCATTGTGTTTGGGGGAACTTCAAAGAGGCTCAATCACAACTTGGAATGAGCTGCGTAGATAGTTTTTGAATTGATTCTTTGCCCCTGCTAGGATGCTAAAACTAAAAGATAAAATTTACAACTTCTGACAGTTGCCTACAGAGTCCATGTATGAGATGTGGTTTTGGTTCTAAAAATAAGTTGAGCATAGTACTTAATCACCAAATTCTAGGGTCAAATTTACTTAAGCTATTGTGTAGATCCCTGTATATCAGCTCTAGGGTGCTGGCAGACACTATATCTAGAGGTGTATTTATGCGTTTGCATTGGGTTATGCGCAGAAAATGATTGATGAGATCTCTATTAATAACTGAAGATAACACACTCGGGAGGTTGATAGAGGTTATGGTACATATGACATTAGAGATGCTAGTGAGTACAGGGATGGTGATGATTCAGTAACATAAGAAGTTGGACAACTCAGAACAAATATTGGGATGCTTATAAAATAATTTACAATAATGATTGACGAAAAGGTGAATGCAATAGAGGCATAGAGAACTACTTCCCAAGTTTATGAGTCTGATATGAATGAGAAAAAAAGTATCTGCATCGAGAAATATTAGGTTTCCAAGACAAAAGGGAAGGAACCCAAGGTTGAAACTATTATGGCGACAGGTACCAAGATAAAAGTAGAGAGCGAGATGGTGATTGGAGGTGCAAAGATTACTATAAGGAGAAGAGTAATAGATATGTTCCATCGGACAGGAATACACTGAGTCAAGAATAGAAGCAATGTTTTCAAAACTAGTAAAAGAACAAGAGAATCAGAAGAGCTGCCTTAAAGAGATAAAGGCGAACATATTAGTGTTGAATCAAAAAGTTGAGTTGCATGCAACTGCGATAAAATAACTTGAGTTGTAGTTTAGTCAAATGTCAGCCATATTGAATCAGAGATAGTCTAACACTCTTCTTAGCAATATAGTGGAAAATAAAAAAAATAATAGCATTGTCATGCAATTACTACTCAGAGTGGTAAGATCACCATGGATCCTTCTATACCCACTGCGGTTGAGTCAAAGAATGACGATGTTAATGATGATACTAAAGAACTACCTGAATTTGAAGATGGAAAATCATAGGGTGGTTAGTGTAGTTCTACAAAGGATAAAGGCAAGGATAAGGTTGATTAACCTATTCTGAAGACTATCTCGTGACCTTCTTCTCATTTTTCTCAAAGACTAAAAAATAAATATCAAAATTTTCTATCAATGTTGAAAGAGTTGTCTGTCAATATCCCACTTTTATAGGCATTGGATCAGATGCCTGATTATGCAAAATTCATGAAAGATCTGGTCACTAGGAAGCAGACGATAACCTACTGTGTACATCATTGTTGTACTGTTGCCTCTAGATTATTGGTAGAGAAGAAGGAGGACTCCATAGACTTCATCATTTCATTTATCATTGGGTTCTCCAACCTCGCTTGGGCTTTGTGTGATCTAGGATTCAATATTAATCTTATATCACTGGTTGTGTTTAAGCAGTTGGGGTTAGAGACACCCAAACCAACATCGATGAGATTTTTTATGGAGGAACGAACCATGAAAAAACCAATTGGTATTCTTTGTGATACATTGGTAAAGGTGAATTTCTTTATATTTTTAGTCAATTTAGTGATACTTGATCATGAGGTAGACTTCCAAGTCCCTATCATCTTAGAAAGGCCCTTCCTAGCTATGGGTAGGGCATTGGTTAATATGGAGTCGGGATAGATAAGATTTAGACTCAAGGATGAACAGGTAATCTTCAATGAATGCCTGTCGATGCAGTAGCAAGACGATATGAGAGTTGTGTTGGTGATAGACACCACTTATAACAAGGTTGATGCAATAATTGTTCCAATTGAGAAGAGGCTGGGTGTTAAAGAATTAGCAGTGGTGATAATGAATTTTGATAGTGATAGAATTGAGTAATATGATGAGATGGTAGGGTTTTTATATGGGAGAGGTTCTTATACTTATGCTCCAAAGATTCTTGATCTAGATTTTAAAAATAGAATGACTCCTCCTGATTATCCATTTATTGAGGACCCATCGATCTTGGAGTTAAAGAACCTCCCATCTCATTTGTGTTATGCATTTTTGGGTCAGTCCTATTAGTGCATCAGTCCTATGTGTAATAGGGTAAAATAGACCTTGCCAATAATTATTGAAGCTGACTTGGTTGAAATAGAGGTAGAGGCATCGTTATCAGTGTTATAGAGGTTCAAGAGAGCTATAGGGTAGATCATTACAAATATTATGGGTATTCCGCTAGGCATTTGTTCACATAAAATCTAGCTTGAACCAGTATGCGTCCCTAGTATTGAGGACTAGTGTTGATTAAATCATCCTATGAAGGAGGTGGTAATGAAAGAAATCATCAATTAGCTGGACACGGGTGCAGTTACCCCATTACAGATAGCAAGTGGGTCAGTCCTATTTAGTGCATCCCAAAGAAAGGCAGAATTACTATCGTGCCAAATGAGAAGAATAAGCTTGTGCCAATAAGACCACTCATAGGTTGGGGAGTGTTCATGGACTACTGGAAGCTAAACACATGGATAAAGAAGGACCACTTCCCAATACCTTTTTTACCAGATGCTGGATAGACTTGTGAGAAGGAGATGGTATTGTTTTCTTGATGGGTATTCAGGTTATAATCAAATCATGATTGGACCCGAACACTAAGAAAATATGACCTTTACCTACCCTTATGGGTCTTTCACATTAAAAGAATGCCTTTTGGATTGTACAATACACCTGCCACCTTCAAGAGATGCATGATGTCGATATTCCCTGATATGGTTAAAGACACCATTGAGGTATTCATGGATATTTTTTTGTGGTTAGTGATAGTTTTGATGACTGTTTGGTCCATTTGACCAATGCTCTACGTAGATGTGAGGAATGGAATTTGGTGGTAAAATGGGAAAAATGCTATTTCATGGTAAAAGGAATTGTGCTTGGGCACAAGATCTCGAAAGAGGGCATAGAGGTTTACAAGTTTAAAATTGAAGTAAGTGAGAAGCTACCACCACTTGTCTCAGTGAAGGGTATTTTGAGTATTTTAGGCCATGGCGTTTACAGGTAATTCATTAAGGATTTCTCAAAGATTGCAAATCCTCTTTGCAAGATTCTTGAGAAAAAGGTGTAGTTTGATTTTGATGAGACATGGCTGCAAGCTTTTGAGTGCTTGAAGGAGCGACTAGTGTCAACCCCTATTATAGTGTCTCCCGACTAGTCCCTACTATTTGAGATTATGTGTGATGCAAGTGGCATGGCTTTAGGTATTGTCTTTGGATGAAAGTGAGAAAAGATACTTCACCCTCTTTCTATGCTAGCAAGGTATTAAACCCTGCTTAAAAGAAATATACTATTACCAAGAAAGAGTTACTAGCAGTGAATTTTTCCTTTGAAAAGTTCTGGTCCTATCCTATTGGGACTAAGGTTATTATTCTTACAGACCATGTAATGTTAAGATACCTAATAATGGATAAAGATGGGAAGCTAATATTTATTCGTTGGGTTCTCTTGCTATAAGAGTTTGATTTTGAGGTGAAGGACCAAAAAGATATATAAAATCAAGTTGCACGTCATTTGTCCAGAATTTAGGAAGAAGCAACATAGAAAATAAGGTATGGGCTTGAAATCAATTATACTTTTCCATACGAGTAGATTTTAGCAATATCACAAGACTTAGTTCCCTGGTTTGCTGATTTCACCATTTACTTGGCAAGTGATCTTATCCCAGAAGACTTGTCCTTTTAGCAATGGAAGAGATTTATGCATGAGGTAAGAAAATTCTGCTAGTATGAGCCTTATTTGTTCAGGATTTATGGGGATGGTATGATTTGTAGATGCATCTCTGAGGTAGAGATGATGAGTATTCTTCAGTCTTGTCATGCTTCACCTGTTAGGGGTCACCATGGAGAAACCCGTACAACCCACAAAATCTTGTAATGTGGGTACTACTGGAAGACAACATAGAAGGATGCTCATGACTTTGCGAAAAACTGGGACCAATGCCAGTATCAAGGTAATATTTCACGACGTCATGGACTCTCTATGACATCTATTCTAGAGTTGAGGTTGTTTGATGTGTGGGGTGTGGACTTTAAGGGGTCGTTCATGAGATCCTATGGAATGAAATACATTTTGATCATGATTGACTATGTTTCCAAAATGGGTGGAAGCGGTAGCGCTCCCCAACAATAAAGGTAGAAGTGTCACCGTATTCCTAGAGAAACATGTTTTTTATTGGTTCCGCACTCCACGTGCAATAATTAGTGATGGTCGGTCGTATTTTTGTAATCATATGTCAAGATTCTGCTTGAGAAATATGAAGTTAAGCATAAGGTGGCAACACCTTATCACCCTCAGACAAGTGGACAGGTTGAGGTCTCTAATAGAGAGACTATGTCGATTTTTGCAAAGACTGTGAATGCTTGCAGGACTGATTGAACGAGAAAATTTGAAAGATGCCTTATAGGCCTACCAGACAGAATATAAAACCCCAATAGGTGCCTCACCATATTAGCTTGTATTTGGAAAGGCATTCCACTTGACTATTTAGCATGAGCACAAGGCACTATGGGAATTGAAGAAGCTTAATTTGAGGGGCATGATACTACAAAGATGAGAATAGCCAAAGTGAATGAGTAATATAAATTTTGATTTCGGTATTATGAGAGTTTTGCACTATACAATGAATAGATGAAGCTTCAATATGATCGAAAAATCGAGAAAAGAATATTTGAGCCAAGTGACCAGGTGTTGCTATATAATTTGAAACGTTGCTTGTTTCCAGGCAAGTTGAAGTCTAGGTAGTATGGGTCGTTCACTTTGGTAAGGGTGTTCCCATATTGTGATATAGAGTTGAAGCTTGATGGTGAAGCCCTATTCAAAGTGAATAGGCAAAGGGTCAAGCACTATGGGTAACACTAAAGAAGTAAAGGTGATTGATAATTTCAGCCTTGGTGAAGTATGAGTAACCAAGACAACTTAAATCAGGCGCTGTATGGGAGGAAACCCATGGAGATGGTTGGTGAAATATGAGTATCCAACCTAGCCACATCATGCCGCGACGTTAAATAGATCGCTACATGGGAGGCAACCCAGCGCTGCATGGGAGGCAACCCATGTTTGGTACATAGTTGATTATACATTAACTTGTGTGTTCAATGTGTAGGGATAGAAATTGCACGAAGTCTCCCACAAAGTCGACTTCTCAGTATCACCTCTCATACTATCCCATTCGTTGTAACATTGGTACACCATATCCTTAAGCTAGTAAGCAGCAAAATTCATCCTTTCCACATTCGTTGCCTACATCACTTTGAAGATTTTTTCCATTTCATCCAAAAAATCCTGAGGATCCTCCTCCACCTTCACACCAGTAAAAGTAGGAGGATTCATTTACATAAAGTGGCCAACCCTTGTGGCCTTAGCAGATGAAACCACCAGATACACCCTGCATGCACCCCACTCAGCCTAAGAAGCAACCAACTGAGCAATAACATGAATCGATTGGTGAAATTCCACTTTAGTCAGCTCATCCTTAAGAGGTCTAGTAGTCACCAGTGGAACTCTAGAAATATCAAGGACTGGACCCCCAGTCCGAGTATGGATCCCCTGAGTAGTATGCACCCCTTCAACATTGTTCCAAGCTTCGACAGAAGAGATACTTTTCATCTCAGCGCGTCGAGGCATGATCTGAAAAGTGAACAAACCAATATTAAAAATAACCTTACACCTTGCAACTTCAAAATAGAATACCAACAAAGTGAAACATTCCTAAATACCTTGTAGCCTTTCCCTTATGAGTGTGACGTACAACACATCCCTAAAATAGAATCTACTCGACACAGCTTTGTGGACTCCCAATTGACCATGAACCTAAGGCTCTATACCAACTTGACCCGACCCAACTAGGGGCCTTGTCTTAATTGGCATCCCAAGTCTAACCAGGATCAGAGACCACCCCGATACCTAACCCAACCAACCTACACATATCCCGAGTAAGATGAATTTTGAACATATAACAAGATAGCATTATTGGGTAATCCTAGACTTTAGAATGGGTCTATAACCGAGACCGACCCAAACAAGACCAACCGTCCCAAACCCATTCGATAACCAATTTCCAAACAAAACCATAAACCAAAACCAAAGAAATAACCAAACCAAGTTCCATAACATAACATATATATTATCTCCAATACCAATGCTAATACTAAGGCTGACACCAATACCGATCCCGCCCATACCAACCCATAGTAGTTCCATAAAAGTCTCTAACCAAAAGAAAACCAATATTCGGTTGGGACATGCCTCTAACCATAGACAAAACCAATATCCCTTAAGTATGAAAAATAAATAGAGACATCTATGAATGTAAAATAGAGCCTTTTGAAATATGGAAGCTCACCATTTAATTCCAGTAGCTGATCCCCAATCCAAGCACTAAGTAGGGGAAGTAGAATGGCTGGTTCCTGCATCGCGTGGGGATATAGCCGCCCGACGATGGGTTAGCGGGTGAACCCTAGAATGTACTCAGGATAAGGATAAAATAATGCTATCCAGTAAAACTAAGTAAACAACCCATATGAATACAAACCGTACATATATATATAACTATGCTGGGAAAGAGAACCGGGTATAGCTTGCCTTTAAAACTATTAACTTGGGTATGTGTAGCTTAACCGTCCTAGAATTACCCATGGGATATATGGGTCCAGTGTAACCCCCTAAACAAGCCCTAATACATGTAGCCGCACAAACCGGAGATACCATAAGCAAAGGGGATTCCCAAGTACCCTTTGCTTCTCATGATATATATGTACAGTGTACTTAGAGGATTCCCATGTACCTCCTTGTATCATAAATGGTCTTTATGACCAACCCCTCATGTCGGCAAACATGAGTTTCTAGTATCCGTCCATTGGACTCATACCTTCACCATTAGCTGTCACATCCCACCATTATTGGCCAATTAAAACCATTTCCAACTAACTAAACCAAAATTCCATTATTTTTAACCAAGGCTATGGGTAGTGGTATCATCATACAAACTATAGTTAGTAAGCAATGTCTTTAGCCAAGTTTTTTATGTAAAGGGAATCGGATGTACCCATAACTTACATTATCAAGTTAACTTGGAGGATTCCCATGTACCCCACAAGTGTACCATTATGAAGTATACTTAGGGTATTCCATCATACCCCACAAGAAAGTTTAATTAACCATATCTATGACCACCAAACAATTCCATTTGACTATTCCAAAACCATTTAAACTATTTATACCATTTAGGGTCCTATTACCAAACCATACTGTGCAATAGTTCCATTAAAAGTACAATAATATAGTAAAAGCATTATCATAGGCATTTTATCAAACATCTTGGGGGCATAGTATTTCCAAAACCAATTTCAATTACCAATTAACCATTCCCATACAACCAATCATACAAACCACCATTAAAGCATATAAAAACATAATTAAAATATGATAAAACCATAACAAAACATTTAATACCAAAACCCCAACACATATTTGAAAAACCCAAAATCAGACAATAATCATGCCATGAAAACTTTATGTAAATCATGCCATTAGTTGGAACTAACAATGAGGGAGAAGTATCTTGCCTTAGATGATGAAAATGAAGAAGAGAAATAACCAACACAAGCCCTAAATAGACCTCCTTAATAAAACCCTAGTCTTCCTTTACCCAAGAGTCTTAGAGGGAATCGTAGAGTGTTTAAAAGAGTTTTCTAAGTGTTAATAAATAGAATAATAGGGCAAATAATCTCCCAAGTGGTTTAGAAGTCATGGCGACCTAATAGGATAAGTAGGGAAATGTCCAAATTACGCTCACTTAAATTGCATAAAAATCTTGTCATAGGGTACCACTATACCATACCGGTTGTACCCTCCAATATGAGTGGTACCCACTACTTGTACCCTAGGCCTTTTCCTTGGACACAACACTTTCCAACATGTGATTTACCCAAACCAAGCCATACCCAAGAATACGACTAGTACCCTTGACCTGTACCCCTAGCAGAATAGAGTCACAAGAGGTTTGAACACTGTTCACTATACGAGTCCATGTTACGACTTGTACCATGGCTTACAGCTCATGGTGAGCCATTCGTACTCAGATCAAATCTAAGTTACTAAGTCTCAGAGTAAGTGAAGGAAAAAATTGAAACCAAATGACCCATATCTAACCATACGACTTGTACTAACCCAAGTCGTACCCATTCTAGAAACCAATCCCATCTACAACCAACACTGGTCAGTAAACGACCACTCCACACTAGCCGTATCCCTTCATACAACGAGTACCTCTTAGTCGTATCCTGTCCAGAAACCCAAAAATTTGAGAAATTTTCTAAGGGTCCCAAACCTAGGGTATTTTAGTGTCCCTCACTAGGATCATTCATATCTGAATGTCGAAAAATGTAGGTCAAACACAAGCACGATTCATTTGCATTATCAAATATCAATCTAGCCATAAACCAAGTTCGAAAATAAATATGTGATCAAGAACACATACCTTTCGCATAAATATCCAAGGCCAAAAAAAATATGGATATTTGAAATTTATATCTGCTTCCGCTTTCCATGTAGCCTCTTCCACTTTGTGGTTCCTCCACAGAACCTTAACCGAGGCCACATCCTTGTTCCGTAACCAATGAACCTGCTGATCCAATATTTTAATCAAGACCTCATCATAAGACAAAGAATCTAAGATATCCAATCTTTCCAAAGGAACCATCGAAGAAGGATCACCTAGACACTACCTCAACATAGAGACATAGAATACCGAATGAATGGAGCTCAAACTTGAAGGAAACTCCAATTCATAAGCCATATTACCAACCCTCCATAAAACCGGATAAGGACCAATATACTAGGGACTGAATTTTCCCCTTTTCCCAAACTGTATCATTCCCTTTATAGGAGATACCTTTAGGAACATCTTATTCACTACATTGAACTCTAAGTCTTTATGCCTTACATCCGCATAGGACTTTTAGCAACTTTGGGAAACCTAATGCCTATCTTGAATCACCTTTACCTTTTGTAAATCTTGATAAACCAAATCCAGACCGAACATATCTAATTCATAAAGCTCAAACTACCCAATAGGATATCTATACCTTCTACCATATAATACCTCAAAAAGGGACATTCTAATACTAGAATGGTAACTATTTTTGTAAGCAAACTCTACCTAAGGTAGATGCTTAACCCAATTGCCACCATAATCGATCACACATGCCCAAAGCATGTTCTCTAATGTCTGAATAGTCCCTTATCCTTGCCCATCTATCTATAGATAAAAAGTAATACTTGTACTAACCTTGGTACCCAACCTCTTCTGTAAAGGCCACCAGAAGTGAGATAAAAACTATATACCACAATTAGAGATAATTTAAATAGGTACCCCATGCAGATTTATAATCTCCTTAAGATACAGCCGCGCATAGTCCTTAGAGGAAAAGTTAGTCTTCACTGGAAAAAAGTATGCGAATTTTGCCATCCTATCCATGATGACCCAAATCAAATCAAATTAGTTCGAGACCGAGGAATATCGGTAATGAAATATATATTGATTACCTCCCATTTCTATTCTGATAATTCTATTTTCTGATAGAAACCACTAGACCTCATATGCTCAACTTTGACTTATTAGCACACTAAGTATTTGGCCATAAAGTCAGCCACATCCCTCTTCATACCATTCCACCAATACATCCCCTTGAGATTATGATACATCATTATCAAACCAGGATGAGCAACATAGCACGATTCATGCGCCTCATCCAAAATCCTCTATTGCAAACCATCAATATTAGGAACACATAACCACCCTTGGTACCCCAAGGTACCATCACCACCGATCTCAAACACCATTACCCTTTATCCACCAACATCACTGTTGATTTTTATCAATATAGGATCTAGCATTTTTTTCTCCTTGATATCTACGCCAAGTGAAGTTCAAAACACTTCCTGTTCCATCACACCACCACTATTGGAGTCCAAGAGATGATCTCCAAGATTAGCCAAGTAGTGAATATCTTTCACCAATTCCCGCTTCTCTTTTTCCATATGAGCTAAACTTCCATGGACAACCTACTAAGATCATCAAAAACTATATTAGCTTTACCTGGGTGGTAGTGAAGACTCATATCATAGTCCTTAAGAAGCTCCAACCATTTTCTCAGCCTGAGATTTAGCTACTTCTGAGTAAACACATACTGTAGACTCTTATGATCAGAAAAAAATACCCACGTGCACTCCATATAAATAATGCCACCAGATTTTCAAATAAAAAACCACTGCTAAAAGCTCCAAATCATAAGCAGGATAATTCCTCTCATGCACCTTCAATCGCTTAGAAGCATAGGTAATAACCTTTCCATGTTATATCAAAACACAACCAAGCCCCACCTAGGATGTATCACAATAAACCATAAACCCCTCATTACCTTTAGGCAATGTCAAAACTAGAGCCGAATTTAGCTTATCCTTTAGCTTCTCAAAACTCCCCTCACAAGTATCTGCCTAAGAAAACTTTACCTACATCTGAGTAAACTTAGTCAATAAGGTAGCTATCGTTGAGACACCTTCCATGAATCACCTATAATACCCAACCAAACCCAAGAAACTCTAAATATTGATTGGAGTCGTGGGTCTAGGCCATGTTTTTACCATATCCACCCTTTGCGGATCCACCATGATCCCCTCACTAGAAATAATATGACCAAGAAAAGTCATAGCGTTCAACCTAAACTATCACTTGGAGAACTTGTCATAGAACTTCTACTCCTATATGGTCGGCAACACCACATGGAGGTGATTAGCATAATACACCTCACTCTTAGAATATACCAAGATTTAATCAATGAACACATCAATAACAAGATTAATAAACTGCATAAAAACCCTATTTATCAAATCCATAAATATTGTTGGGGAATTACTCAAACTGAATGACATAACCAGTAACTCAAAGTGACTATATCGAGTATGAAAAGCCATCTTAAGGATATTCTCCTCCCTAATATTAAAATGATCATACCTAGACCGAAGATCTATCTTAGAAAATAATTTGACACCTTGCAACAAATTAAACAAGTCATTTATTATCAGAAGAGGATACTTGTTCTTAATCCGTACCTTATTTAACTGTGTATAGTCAATGCATATTCAAAGGGAACCATCCTTGTTGTACACGAATAATCCAGTGCACCCCAAGGGGATACACTAGAATGGATGAAAGCCTTATCTAAAAGATCTTTAAGTTCCATCAACTCAGTCAAAGCTATTCTATAAGGAGGAATATATATTGGACGAGTGTCCAGAACTAAATCAATTCCAAACTTGATCTTCTATTCGGAGGAACACCTGGAAGATTATCCAAAAAGACCTCAGGAAACTCATTCACCACCGGAACCAAATAGAAAGAAGGACCTTTTGAGTTAGAATCTTTAACCTGAACCAGATGATAGAGACACCCTTTAGATATTACCTTTGAGCTCTAAGATAAGAACTAAAACTCCCCTAAGGAGCTAGTGAACCACCCTCCCACTCAATAAATGATTCACTGGGGAACCTAAAGACAACCTTACAGGTCTAAAAATCTAAGAATATGTAACAAGAGTGTAACCAGTCCATCCCCAGAGTAACATCAAAATCCACTATATCCAGTTCAAATAAATCTACCAAAGTTTGCCTACTACCAACAGATACCACATACCCTCAATAGACCTTTTTTCCAATCACAGAGTCACCTACTAGGGTAGAAATAGAAAATAACTGAAATAACCTAAGGATCAAAACCAAAACACACAACCCCAAATGAGGTCACATGAGAAAGAGTAGACCCCAGATAAACAAGCAATACACGTCATGAGAAAATAGCTATAATGTATTAGTCATAACATCAGGTGATGCCTCAGATTCTTGTCGAGTAGCAAGAACATATAACCTATTCTGACCTGCACTAGTACCAAAAGGAAAAACAAATGTACAATCAATACCCTTTGGTACAGGAGAAGAATATGAAGCAATCGGGGCCTTAACTGCTCTCGAAGCTCACTTACCAACTAGATAATTCCTGAGAATATGGCTTGGCTGACCATATTTACAATACCTATCCCTTCTTTCATCAAAAAATCCCTAATGAAGACCAGCACAGAACCAATAAGAAGGGCATAAAAAAGCCAACTGAGCCCCACTTGCCTGAGGTTGGGTGCCCTGTGCCTAAAAATTATCACCACCCCATTGACGCCTATCACCTGACTATTTTATGTAAGGAGCAATAGCTGTAGAGAAGGAACCAGAACTCCTACACTTCTTATTTGGCTACTTACCACCATTCTGGCCACTTTGCTATTGAGCACCACCTTGTTTAAATGACCTAAACTTCTTAGCCTATCTTTCCCTAAAATCTGATTATTTCCTCTTTTCTTCCTCCACCTGCTGTATATGAACAATCAACCTTGAAATATTCATATTTTTGGTCAGTAATACAACCTTATATTCACTGATCTACTCTTGAGACAGTCCAGAAATGAACTTTCTCATCTTTGCCGGCATATCAGAAACTATATTTAGAGAATATCTTGACAACTTATGAAACTTTAAAGAGTATTCCTTAACAAACATTCTCTCTTGCTTTAAATTAACAAACTCCTCTGCTTTTGCTTCCCTTCACTTCTAAGGAAAGAAGCAGTCTGAAAAATAGTAAAGAAAGTTTCTCATAAAGTTGAATCTTTAACATCACCTATCACCCTATCCCATTCCTCATACTATTGGTACGCCATATCCTTAAGCTAGTAAGAAATAAAATTTACGTCTTCCACATTCATTGCCTACATCACCCTAAAGATCCTCCTCCACCTTCATACCAATAAAAGTAGTAGGATTCTTATTTTTAAACTGGCCAACCCTTGTATCCTTAGAAGATAAAATACCAGATACATCACTCTCAGCCTGAGCAGTAACTAAGCAATAACATAAATTGATTGGTGAAATTCTGGATTAGTCATCTCATCCTTAGGACGACTAGTAGCCACCAGTAGAATCTACAAATATCAAAGACTAGACCCTAGACCAAGTATGGATCCGCTGAGTAGTACGTATCCCTTCAACATTGTCCCTAGTTGGGTCAGAGGAGTTACCTTGTGTCTTCGATCGTCGAGGCATGATCTTAAAAGCAAAAAAACCTAGATTATAAAGAACCTTAGACCTTCCATCTTGAAAGTAGGATACCAAGAAAGTAAAACATTCCTAAATGACTTGTAGTCTCTCCTTTGTGATTGTGGCGCGCTATATACCACTAAAATAGACTCTACTCGACACAGATTTATGGACTCCTAATTTACCATGAACCTAAGGCTCTGATACCAACTTGATATAAACTGACTAGGGGCCTTGTCATAATGGGCATCCCAAGTCCAACCAGGACCAGAGACTACCTTCGATACCTAACCCAACCAACCTATGCATATCCTAAGTCAAATGAATTCAAAAGGTATAGTAAGATATCATTATTATGTATCCCAAGACTCTAGGATGGTTTTATAACTGAGACCAACCCAAACGATCCCAACCTACAAAATCCTACTGATAACCAATTGCCAAAGTAAACAATAAACTAAAACCAAAATAATAAATAGACCAAGTTAGATAATATAACATAAAAGGATGAAATAGTGAGAAATTTAGTCCAACGGTATCAAACCTAATACTAATGTGAATACTAAGCTGATACCAATACTGATCCCACCCATACCAACCCATAGTAGTTCCATAAAAGCCTCTAACATAAAGAAAACCAATATTCGATTGGGATATGCCCCCAACCATAGCCAAAACCAATATCCATAAACTATCCAAAATAAATAGAGACATCCATGAACATGAAATAGGGCCTTTTAAAATATGAAAGATCACCACCTAAATCCAGCAATTGATCCTAAATTTAAGCACTAAGAAGAAGGAGTAGAATTGCTGATTCCTGCATTATGTGGGGATACAACCACTCGAGGATAGGTTAGCGGGTGAAGGCTACCAAGTACTCAGGATAAGGATAAAATAATACCATCCAGTAAAACCAAGTAAACCAACCATATGCATACAAACCATATATATATATAACCATGTCGGAAGGGGGAACCGGGTATAGCATACCTTTAAAACCATTAACCTGGGTATGTGTAGCTTAACCATCCTAAAACTACCTATGGGCTATATAGCTCCAGTGTAACACCTCTAAATGGTACACGATGCATGTAGTCGTATGAATCAAAGATAGCATATGAGTAAGGGATTCCTAACTACCCTTCCCTCCCCATGATACATATATACAATGTACTTAGAGGATTCCCATATACCTCCTTGTTTATTATATATGGTCCCTATGAACAACCCCTCATGTCGCCCAACATAAGTTTCTAGTGCCCGTCTATTTGATTTGTACCTTCACGGTTAGCTATCACACCCCCCCATTATTGCCCAATTAAAATGATTTCCAACTAACCAAATATTTAATCCATTATTATTAACTAAGGTTATAGTTAGTGGTATCATCATTCCGACTATAGTTAGAACTAAAAATGAGAGAGAAGTATCTTGGCTTAGTTAATGACAATGATAGAGAGAAATCACCAACACAAGCCCTAAATAGACCTTCTTAGTGAAACCTTAGCCTTCCTTTATAAAAGATCATTAGAGAGAGTTTTAGAGTATTTAAGAGAGTTTTCTTAGTGGTAATAAATAGAATTATAGGGAAAATAACCTCCCAAGTAGTTTAGAAGTCATGGGGATTTAATAGGCTAAATAGGGAAATGTCTAGATTGCCCTTACTTAAACTACATAAAAATCTCATCATAGGGTACAACTATACCATACCGATCGTACCCTCCAACACTAGTAGTACCCACCACTCGTACCCTAGGCCTCTTCCTTGGACACAATACTTTTCAATATATAATTTACCTAAACCAAGCCATACCCAAGTATATAATTAGTACCCTTGACCCATACCCTTAGCAGAATAGAGTCACAAGTGGATTGAACATTATCCACTATACGAGTCCATGGTAAGACTTGTACTCTAGCTTATGGCTCATGGTGAGCCACTCGTACTCAGATCCAATCAGAGTTACTAACTCTCAGATTAAGTGAAAGAAAAAAACTAAAACCAAATAACCTCTATCCAACCATGCAACTCATACCAACCTAAGTCGTACCTATTATATAAACTAATCCCACCTACCAACCAATACTGGTCAATATACAACCATCCTATACCAACTGTATCCCTTCATACGACTAGTAAGCCTTAGTTGTATCCTATCTAGAAACCCCAAAATCTAGGTAATTTTCTAAGGGTCCCAAGCCTAAGGCATTTCAAATTAGATTTCAAGAACGATGATGAAGATAGGTACAAACTTGAGAAAGAAGGGGATAGTAAGGATAGTGAAAGTTTAGTCAGAGAAATAACACTATAAAAAGTACCTCCCACTCCACTCTTTATCGAAGTTGCCCCAGTGCCCATCGTTGAATGGGTACCCCAAATGCAAAGCCTACATGAATAGGACCTCATTGTAAACCCTACAAATGAAATACCTCTGAGAATTATTTATCTAGATAGATAATTGAACATTATAGGTATGTATGAAATGCCTATATTTATGCTCGATTCAAGAAATATAAGTTTTAATAGATGACTAGAACACCGAGCTAGTGTAGTGAAACATTAGTATGTGAATGTTATACTGCATATTAGATAGAGTTGAAAAGGAAAAATCCATTGAGAAATATATGAAAGGGTGCAGACCCAATATCAAATTTGGTAATTTGAGGCATTTAGGTGAACATCTATGCTAAGACCATCACCAAAATTTTTTATGAACTAGAGTTTGTACTACCAACTAACACCGCAAAGATAGACTTTCGAATAGAGGAGATGAACAAAGTAAATTTTAAACAAATATATTTGGAAGACAAACATATTTAAATTTGGTGGATGGCTGGGATCATTGCTATGGATAGGTAAAAGGCCCCATGGGTAGTTCGTGTTGTTGAAGAATCATCGTCAATCAATAAAGGCATCCTGAACTTCCTAGAAAAAGCTTGGTGTACCCTGGTTAGATACGTACTAAGTCCCAAATTGTTGGATAATGTTGTGGGTTCAGATAAAGAAAAATTGATAGCAAGTATAATGTAGGGCTACAAGATTGATGTAGCTAAGTAGATAGCCTATGAGATTAGGAATTGGGAAAATAGTAGAAAAACTGTGTTGGCCTTCCCTTGATTGGTGACTTAAATTTGTTTGGAGGTGGGAGTGTTACAAATCCCATATTTTAATCGATTCTTGACGCCGAGGACTAAGAAAGATTTAGGGTTGATCCGGGATGTAACCAACCCTATATTGAAGATGGCCAAGTTAGGCATATTGATAATTAGTGGTGTATATATGGCCAAAGAAGATGACACTATAAGGTTAATCGATATGGGTGATTCCCCTACTAAGACTGGCCACTCTGTGCCTCAGTCCTCTGAAAGAGATTTGGTAAAGGAATGAGGACAATGCAGGCGAGGTTTGATGGGTTCAAACAGAGGATGAACTGGCAACTTAAAGGTATCCTATCTCTATACCTATTAGGTATACAGAAAGAGTTAGCAAAGCTGTGAAAATCCGTAGATGAGTTGCATAATAGACCAATCCTCTTAATGCTTATTTTTAATAAGGTTCATGGAGAGGTGGTGGTTGAAAATATTTAGGCTGTTTATGATTCGACCCCTGCGGGTAATGATAAAGATAATAAAGGTGGTAGGAAGCAAAAAAATAACAAAAGGAGAAAAAGACAGAGAACTTAAGAAGATTAGGTTAAGATTGCAATAAGAGAGAGTTTGCATAGTGATAAGGGACTAATAGATTAGGGCCTATGAGATGGAGATAGAAGCTAGTGGCTCTACACCTGTTGAAACTACTGATCTAAGCAGTAGTGCAGCTCCGTTGTCAGATCTACCACTGAGCGCACCAGCCACAATCGGTGCCACTATTGCTATGAGTGTCATGTCAGCTATTGGGACTATTGGTGTCGAGGATGGAACCCGGTCTGAGGTTCCACATACTTATCAGGCTTTTTCTAGTACCGATGATCCCCAAATATGTCTCCACCCCTTGTTTTGTATTTCTTGATTCACTAGTGGTAGTTCATAGGTGTTTAGTTAGGGGTGGGGGTGTACCACCGCGGGTTGTTATTTCTGTGCTTCTTTTCCTGTCAACTGCATTTTAAGTACAAAATTGGCATATTTTTTGTGTGTTATGTTTTGTGTGATGTTTAATAGGGAGGAAACTTAGTATCTAAGGCAGTTAACATTTTGTTGATATGATTGGGCTGAAATTTTTTAGTATGTTTGAAAAAATGATACCCCTTATTAAATTTTGACAACTGTGTGATTTGTGTACGTGTGTGACCATTTTAAATCTCGTAATAACATTATAAATAGGGATGTAATAGTTGTCAAATAAGTATATGAACTGAATATAAAGTAAATATAAATATGACCCTATACAATATGTGTACGAGGCGTTACTCAGTCTCCTATGTGTGTGGGATCCAGAACTTGCCCGGTTAGTCTAACCTAGGTTATAGGATCATCAGTTAAGAAAAGAACATAGGTCTTTTTTGAACATCAGTTCACTTCAACTTAAAATTACTAACCAAATATGATTAAAAATCCCTTGATTCCAATTTCAGCCTTAATAGATTTAATTTTTGTTTACAGTGATTTACCTTCCCATTTTAATTATAATGAAACTATCTTTTCCCTGTTCCTCCTTGGACACTGAGCTCCTCAGAATAAAATATTGCACCTAGTCAGAACAAGTAGAAAAAAAGAGTAATAAAGGAGAAACAAAGGCGAAGTGAAAGAAAAGTAGAAAATTAATGGACCCCAAAGTAACTGAAGTGTCTAGGAGGTTTAGTCACTACAAAATTCTCGATTATAACATACCAGCCCTAAGCTTACTTTTCAAGATAAATAAATCCTATAGTAATCCTAACCTGACTGTCCAAAAACTAAGGCAAAGAATATAAGGGAAAGCCTATGGCATTCTGTGCACACTGTGAAACTTCGTTGTGAGGGAGAGTTTCTCATGAACGTCCCTATAATATTATGATAAATCCATATGAGTAAATGGGAATTATTTGACTAAGAAGGTAAATGGGTTGCATTGTTAGATTATTTATCTGTTTCGGTAGTGTAACTTGTGTATATGCCTAGTTGTTCATTGCTAATATAATGCCATCACTTGATTCCTGTATGTCATGTTGCTGTACTTCATTTGTATCCACAGTTGGGATTGAAAGTCTAAAGTAGGAGAGAGTAATGTGTTTTGAACTAAATTAAAGAATTGACTACTAAAGATATCTTAGGATCTTCCTATTTAAGTATCGTGTTTGTGTTTGTTTAATGTTTTACCTAAGGACATGCAAAGGATCAAAGTTGAGGGTGTTGATATGCTGAGGAAACATGGCACATTCAATGCTTAAAATGGTTAAATTATGCATTAACTTAGGTTGTTTTTTCAGGTATGGTGTGTGTTTTATGTGTTTTGTAAGGAAACTAGGCCAGAAGTGGCTTGGACTGAAAAATGGAAGAAAATTCTCTCAAAAAGTGAAGTACTGGTTAGGCTACTAGTCATCAAGTCACCTTTTGACTAGTATCCCAAGCCATAAGAATAATAGTGAAAAAAGCTAAGCTGAGCAACTAAGTAGTAGATTGGTATTAGTCGCAAGGACTCGTAGTGATAAGTCGTACTATGACAAGTGTCTAAATCCTCAAATCTTGATGCTCCAGTGGTTGGGAACAAAGACCTTGAGTTATAATGTCTGAGTATAACTCATGGTGAGGAGTCGCAAAGACAATTGACTCACGTGCTCTAAAGATAAAAAGCTACTGGATTGAATACGATTAGCAACATATGAATCACAATGCGATTACATGAATCATAAACACTGCAGACAAAAGGGATCCACGATAGTAAGTAGTGAGTCATAAAGACACCTAACGACTCATTGCCAGAGGCGTAACCACTACCGACTTAATTTTCTTATTTAATATTAATTATGATTACTGTGTTATTTTGAGATACTATAAATACCCTAGGGTTATTCCTTTATTATGTTACACACTCTTTATAATTTTCTTGATACTTTCACATATTTTGATCGTTGAGACAAATGTTCTTGAGTTTTTAATTACGTGTTTAAGTATAGATTTTAGATTTTACTCTTTCATTATTGTGCAATAAATTATATTTCTTCTTCATTTATTTTCATGGATTATTTCATAAGTATGGGAGGCTAACTTCCTTGACTAGGGTTGTGGGAACCCTGGTGGATTAACAATGTAAGGGAAATGGGAGATTTATCTACCTTATTATAACATGTATTGCAATCTTCTTTATATTAATTGTATCCCAAGAAGCTGCAGAAGCTTGGAAATTTCTTGTATTTGATAACATCCTCACAAGGGAGTTTAAGATTAGGAAAAAAAGGTTGTGACTGTAATTTGAGGCTATCAACCCTCGTCTAATAAAATTGAGACTCAAAAGATGAGAGTTATACTGAGGTTACAGACAAGGGATAGTAACGCGATGCCCTAAGACTGACAAGGGGAAGGGTGAGATTTATCAATGCATTCACAAGATGGTTGATAATTCAAAGCTTGTCAACTTAGCATATAGAGTAGTGGGTTAGGTGAATTGAACAAAATAAACTTACGGAGTTAAGAGACCAGGGGGAACATAGTCATAGTGTTTGTGTTCTACTGTTTACAATGTCAAGCACTCAAGCTTGATTACTTGTTACTATTGACTTCCAAATCACCCCATTTATTTTTTCGCAATGATCGTGCTTTAATCAAGTATAAGACATAATTATACGTATTTACTGTGGGTTTGACCCTAACCTAGTTTGGGTTGCTATATTTGCCATCGACCGTAACATACTTCTTTGGAGGTTAGTTTTGGGTGACATCAGTAATACCTAAAACCCCTCAACCCAATTTCAAAACTATAATTTAAAGCACATGAAATCCATTCAATAATTCCACGATATAAAATTCAGGTATAGGGAAGAAAAATTTACCCGAAATACATAAGAAATTGAAGTCAATTTGATGTTTGGAACCCAGACGATGAATGTACTATAAAACCCTTGAATGTTCTTGTGTTTTGAGTTTAAGAAAGAAAGAGGATGATTCAATCTTTGAAAACTGAATGGAATAGGGTTATTTTATATTTAAAGGTCATACAAGGGGTAAATGACCAAAGATCCCCTCACCCCAAGTGAAAAGACAAAAACTGAATAAAATTAAAATACTGGCATGGTACGCCAATATCGTGGAGGTTAGCCTCCATGCTACATCAATATCACAGAGGTTAACCTTTGTAAAATGGACTTATTACAGACCCTCACTTCCTTGAGGTCCCAAAATGACCCTGAACCCCTTCCAAAAATTCCACAACTGTTCCAAAACACCCTTTTAACATCCCTAAACATAATTTAAGGAAAAAATTGACACTACACATGTAGAAGGGTCAACAATGAAATGATAAAAAATTTATGGGTCTCACATTCTAGAACCAAGAAAAATGTTTTTATTCCTCACCTTTTAAAAAATGTAATAGGGCATTGAGAGAGGCAATTTTTGATCTTAGGTGTATTTATGCACCTAAGTGTCATTATATCTACGCATTTAGCCTAGCTTTAAGGACTTTTGATATGCGTAATGGGTTTTTAATGATTTTATTGATCATTTAGGTGTTAAAAACATGTTCATAATGTTCAAGGTGTTTTTTAAATAAGTTTGGAATCAAAATGATCACTTATAGTTTAGACGATAAAACTAGTGTTACTAGCTTGACTTATGTGTTGTTCTAGTGTATCTCGATCAATTATGTTATGTTGTGTGCACTAATTCATCTTATTTGATGTTATAATATATCATGGATGATGTTAAAATAAATTATAAGAAGTTAGCAAATCAAAAAATTAAGTGTAAAGACACCCAAGAAGTGAGGAAAGGAAAGGCAAAAGGAAGGAGTTCAAGATGTCGAAATATAGAATTTCTAAGGCCATGGGCATGTCACGCCTTTGGACCTTTGAGACAAGGGTGTACCATGACATTATACAAAATAGAATGTGTCCAAAATAGTGTTATGTAATATTTAAGGGCATTCCTCTCCCCTAAACATGGAGCAAAACAAGCGTGACATGCCCAAGGCACCAAAACGACAAACTTTTCTCATACTATGAATAAGATACTTAGGACTTGTTGTAAACTAATTGGAAGAATTTTGGGGATTTAAATACACTTTATGAGGCTTATTTTAGGGGTTTTAATCTTTACTTTAGTCTACTTTTTGTTCTTATACATGAATTCCTTAGTTGCGATTTATTTTAAATCCATGGGTGGCTAAAAACCCTCATCTTGGGTTGAGGTAAAGAATATGAATACTTAAGATCATATTTGATTTAGTTTATGTTAATTATCATGTGTGGTTGTTAATTATCATGTATGGTTGGTAATATATACTTTCTATTACTATTCTATAGATTCACGATCCTTAGGATAAATATATATTTCTATTGTTAACCTAGTAGAAGGAATAATAGATTAGAACGTGGGATGTATGGAGTGGATCTTAAACATTCAAGGGATTGAAGTTATTATTAGTGCTTTGGATAGGAATATACCTAAATCGACCCATTTGGTTCATAGACAAGATAAAATATGAATACGTTTAAGTTAGTTCTCACATCTCCGCTCAATGATGTAGTTTTGGGGCTAAGTTACATAGATGATTAGAGGCTCTAAAAACTATAGTTATTTTATCAACCCCATGAATAAAAAGATAAGTTAATTAACTAAACTAATGAAATTTTATGGCTAAGTAGGATTTTTCACAGTGCCTTGAACTAGGATTCTTCCCCATTATTGTCTCTTAACACCTTATAGTTCAAAATTTATTCATGATTAGTTTAAGTTTTTAAATCTCAATCGTTATTGGTTATTCTTGCACTTGTTTAATCTTTTAATAATACTAGTATTAGATTGTTGCTGAGAACAAGTCCTTGTGGGATCGATACTCAGATTTTAAATGTCACTTTACTACTTTGGTAACCACGTACACTTACATTGCACGAGGACACAACAAGTTTTTAACGCCATTGTTGGGGACTTGAACATTGGCAACTGACTTAGTTTTAGTATTGTTATTTTTTTCAAATGTTAATGAATTAGTCTAAGCATCATAATTTATAGGTACAAGTCTAAAACATTAGTAAAACTGGAAAGGGAAAGGGATTTGGTTGATCTATATCCGAAACCTGAGCGATGCTTACATCAGTTGAGGAGAGAAGCAATACTTCTCTATCGGATACCCCAAATTCATTAGAAAGAAGCCATTCATGACCCAATGGCTGAAGATTCGACAATCATAGGACATTTTGAAAAGTGTCAATCCCACTTGTAACCAATGTTACCTCCACCATCCATAAATCAAAACCTAAAGGAATATTCAAGCTCAAAATATAAGGTGCAATTATTGTACAACAGTAGAAAATTCACTGGCTTGTAACATGAGAATCCACAGGTCCATTTGTAGAACTTCATTGAGATCTGTGATACCTTTATCTCCACTAGATTCTCCACTTATTATGTGAGTCACACTCTTTTCTTCTTCTCACTTTTGAGGGAAACAAAGAAATAGTTTAAAGAAGAAGCTCCAAACTCTATTACTACATGGGATGATCTTCAAAGAAGTTCTATATCTGATTCTTCCCCTCTATCAAGACTACAAGGTTGTGTGGTGAAATTTTGAGTTTTAAGAAGAAGCTGGATGAGAACTTATATCATGCTTGGGAGAGGTGCAAAATCTAACTTGGGACTACCCACACCATTAATAGATGAATGAGGTATTGACTTATACATTTGTTGAAGCTCTTGACCCTACTGCAAAATTTTTCTAGATTTAGTGGGATGTGGTCAATATCTGGAGAAATCAAGGGATGAGCTATATACTTTCTTGAACCATATTACACAAGGAAATTTAAAATAGAAGGGTAATATGTCCAAGAATATAGTGAAGAAGCCGATCGAGATAATAGAGGTGGAAAATGACACAACTTTCATTGCTGAATTATCAGCCTTGCAAAATCAAATGATGATATAGTTCAATAAGTTTGGTGTGAGCCAACCTTAGGCCCAAGCGAGTGCAGTCCAGCAGACCCCATCTTAGTGTGAAAATTATTGCATTGGTTATCACACTAAAGAATTATATAGAGAAAAACCAAATTCGATTAACTTTGTAGGCAATGCATAAAAAGGAAATTTGAACTATGGTAATGCTTACAATCTTAATTTGTAGAGTGAGCCCAACATCTCATGGGGCAACAATCAGGCTTAGACTCAACAATTTTAATAGCAACAGAACATAAAGGCTAATAATATTAAATAGACCTTGAAGAAGATCCTGGACAATAAAAAACAAATGGCCACATAAATAAAAAATCAGCAACTTTCCCATAAAAATTTGGAGATGTAGTTGAGCCAACGAGATGTAATACCCCGCAATTCTACTTAGCTTGAAATCATCCCAAGAATATTAGAAGCTTTCCATAAAATATAAATCCACTTTTTTACACGTGGTATTTTTAATATTTTCACTTTTTATCATGTGGAAAATTGAATTAGCTTTTCAATGATACCAATTTCGTCAAAATCCAATCTCGGAGAAGAAAGTTATGGCCAAAACACAGAAAGTAGTAAAATCGTCCAGATGCGATGGTGAGGCCGACGAACCATTGGAATAGCGATGGACCATCGCCCATGACCATCACAGCAAGTAAGTAAGAAATACCTTCTACCTAGGAGCGACAGTTAAGGCGACGGACCATCGCTTAGGCCATCGCAAGGCAAACAGTGAGGCCACCTTCTGAATAAGGTGCAATGGTCAGTTGATGGACCATCGAACTTGCAATGAACTGTCGCCCAAGCCATCGCATCCTAAGAAGTGAGAACTTATTTAGATCCATGTGCGATGGTTAGTTCGACGGACCTTCAACCCAACGACGGACCATTACACCGGCCGTCACAGGCCCATTCTATTTTTTTAAGTTATTTTAACTGGGGTATTTTGGTCTTTTACCACCCACTAATATGTACCCAATTATTTCTAATTTCAGCCTATTTTGTTAATTATTAATTTAACGACAATATTAGGATTTCTCTCTAAAATTAATCCCCAAGAACAAGAATCCAAATCTTCTCCAAGAAATTAAGATATTCAAATCCCTCATGTTCAAGAACATCAAGAAAACTCAACCCAGGTATACATAGTGTTCATTCATGGGCTCCTTTCATTCATGAAGTCCAAGAATCCCTTTTTCCAACTTCAAGTTATGGATTTTTTTATGATTTTATGATTGGGCTGTTCTTGTTCACGTTAATAAATGAGAAATTAAATTTTACACCATGTTGGGTGATAATTTCTATGTGGGTTTTCATTATTATGGATAGATATTCATGCAAACGTATGACCAAACCTTTGAATGATGAAATTAGAATGTGACCATGATGTTTAATTATTGTACAATGATGTTTACATGTACTATGCCTACAATATGTTTGATTTAATGCCTAAATAAAGGAAAAGTGCTTGACTAGCATGTTGTCATGAAATCCCCATGTATGTACAAGCTTATGCCTATCACATTTTGATGAAATACTTCAGTAAATGGATTATGGTGATTATTATGTATTCAAGCAAGTCATGCTTTGTCAGTTTCCTTCTATCGAGTCCTAGGGGTACTTGTACCCGAAACATTAGCTGTGTGCCTAGAGCCATGAATGTTTACACAACTCTCAGTCAAGCTATGTTCTTTAGATATCAGATAGCTTTATGACTCAGGAAATCTCCATGATCTCATGAACTCAATTAGTCATCAGTAAGTCAACTCATGTTCAGTTCTATAAATCATATTCAGTGTCTATTCAGATGGAAGTAGAAATTAGCACTGAGTGAACCCGAAGGTGGGAACTCACCTATTATATGAGGGTGCGATTCTTATAAGCAATCCTTGCATTCTAGATCTATATAGCTAGCATAGGTTGAGACATCATAGCCTACTATATGAGGGTAGATGAGGTGTCTTAACCTGTTATATAAGGGTTTCCACTGTTCTCACTAGAGTTACCTGTTATATGAGGGTTACTCACATATTATTCTTACTAGTGGTTCGGTATTGACACCCTTCTAATCAAGGCATAGATTGGACCCCAATTTAGCTATTATAGTGCATATGGGGTATATCGGTTAGATAACTACTTTCCAAAGTTTCACGTTATAGATTCAGGACTGTCAGATACAGTCAATCAGTCTCAGTAATAGAACTCAGATAGTTCTATAGAATTCAGGACTATCAGATATAGTCAACTCAGATACAGTAAGGAACTTAGATAGTTCCATTATATTTAGGACTATCAGATACAGTCACTTATCTTATCAGTTAGATCAGCATCATTATGTCATGTTATCAGTATTCAGATTTAGTAATCATGTTATCACAATATCAGTGTTAGCTATTATGTCTCATGCATTTATTCTCACGCCCATGATTATCAGTCTGTAATTATTATTATTCATGCATTTAGCCTACCTCACATGTATACTAGTACATTCAAAATACTGACGCATTCGTGCTATGATGTCTTTTACCATAGGTTCAGAGACACGAGCTCCAGAGCAGCAGTAGATACCAGTCTTAGTAGTCAGAGTTAGAAGTGAGTCCTTATCTTTTTAGGACATGATTATTCCTTACTACCTCATTTATTAGTTTATTAGTTGGATTTAGTTAGGGACATGTCCCATCAACTCCTTGATCAGACAGTTTAGTCAGTTAGAGTCTTTCTAGACTATTATGTTTCTGACTTCAGTACTTTGAATTTTGGTTTTGGGTATTCTATTACCCCACATAGATGTTATATTAATTAGATTATATTCATATATGTGAACCTTATGGCCTTTTAGTTCATGTTTCTGCATTATTTAGTATTTTATGTAGTATAAAGGTATACCTATTAGTTATGGATTAGCTTGTGGTCCTTCGAGATCATAAGAACTGTGTAGCATTTTGGGTACCACATTTGGGGAATTACAAACTTTGTATCAGAGGCTAAGGTTTAATAGGTCCTAGGAAGTCTGAAATCCGTATCTAGTAGAGTTTTGTACATGGGTGTGTTACGCACCACATTTATGTGCAGGAGGCTATGGGATGTTTTAGGAATAGTTTCCCTTCTTTCATTATTCATGTCATGCCAGTGAGTATAATATCAAGTCAAACTCTCAGTCTAATCTGCTTCTTCTCTTTATTTCAGAATATGCGTCCCAATAGATAAATCCAGCCTGTCTAAGAAGATTCCTTGGACGAATATGTTTCTCATGTAGAGTTCAGAGCTGCATTCACTACTCTTGCTCATTTAGTTACTGCTCAGAATGAATGACCAACTGTCATTTTGACCAACCCAGTGGCTAATTTAGCTGCATCCAGGATTCTGGTCTTCTCCCGAATGAATCCTTCATCCTTTCTTGGGTCTTAGACAGACAAGGACCCTCAGGAATTCTTAGATTAGGTGTAGAGGGTTATAGACATAATGGGGGTTACTCCTGTTGAGAGTGCTGAGCTAGTTGCATATCATTTGTAGGATGTTGCTCATACTTGGTTTAAATAGTGAAAGTTAGAAAGGCTAGATGATGAAGGGCCTGTTGAGTGGGAGGAGTTTGCTTCTTCTTTCCTTGATAGATTCTTTCCCCTAGAGCTTAGAGAAGCTAAGGTGTTAGAATTCATCAACCCCAGACAGGGAAATATAATAGTGAAAGATTATTCTCTTAAGTTTACTCAATTAGCTAGATATGCCCCTCATATGGTTGTAGATAACAGGGCGAGGATGAGTATGTTTTTCAAGGGTGAAGGATACCGTGGTTAATGAGTGCAGATCCACTATGCTGAATAGTGACATGACTGTAGCTAAACTCATGACTCATGCTCAGTAGATACAGAAGAAGAAGATTAAGATGAGGGAAAAGCAGAATAAGAGAGCAAAGACAGGTAGTTTTAACTTTGCTCAGCCTAAATAAGAAGGAGAAAATCGTTCTTAGTTTTATCCTAAGTCATTAGTTCCATATCTTTCTTTATCCAGTGCTCTAGTTCCTAAGTTTAGAAAGGGTAACAAAGATAGAGCACCAATCTCTAAATCCCAGGAAAGTGTTAGCAGTACCCGCACCTATCCTTTTTATCAGACTTACGGTAAGTATCATCAGGGTATTTGTAGAGCTGGCAGTGGTATTTGTTTTGGATGTGGCAAGATAGGACATAGAGTCAGAGACTATCCTTATACAGGTCCTCAGGGTCAACAAAATCACTTCTCAGCAGGGTGCCACTACTAGTGCTACTAGTGGGCAATACCCAAATCGTCTCTATGCTCTTCAGTCCTGATAGGATCAAGAAAATTCTTCTCATGTAGTTACTGCTATGTTACAGATCTTTCATGTGCATGTTTACGCTTTGCTAGATATAGGAGCTTCTTTGTCTTTTGTTACTCCCTATATAGAAGGCAATTTCGAAATTATTCCCACAATTCTAGCTGGGCCCTTTTAAGCTTCTACCCCAGTGGGTAAAACCATCATAGCTCGACGAGTATACAGGAACTTCCCAATTATGATATTTTAAAAAGTCACTTCAGCAAACTTGGTCGAATTAGAGATGATTGATTTTGATGTCATCCTTGGCATGGATTGGCTTCACTCTTGCAATGCCATAGTCGACTAAAGAAAAAGAATAGTTCAATTTTAGTTCCCAAATAAACTCGTCCTAGAGTGGAAGGGTAGTATATCTGCTTTCAGAGGTCAGCTTATTTCCTACCTTCGAGCATGATAAATGATATCTAAAGGATGTGTCTATCATCTTGTTCGAGTTAGGGACACTAGTTCCAAAACTCCCAGTCTTAAATTAATCTCAGTCGTGAATAAATATTCAGATGTCTTTCCCGAAGATCTTCGACGAATTCCTCCCAAAAGGAAAATGGACTTCGACATTGATCTTCTTCTAGATACTTAGCCTATATCTATTCCTCCATATAGAATGGTACCAGCAAAACTCAGAGAACTGAAAGAATAGTTGAAGGATCTCATAGATAAGGGATTCATGAGGCCCAGATTCCCTGTGGGGCGCTCTAGTATTATTTGTGGGCAAGAAAGACTGTTCTCTCAGAATATGTATAGATTACCGTTAACTTAATAAAGTCACAGTCACGAATAAGTATCCTCTTCCCAGAATTGATGACTTGTTTGACCATCTTTAGGGTGCCAATTATTTCTCTAAGATAGACCTCAGGTCCGGCTATTATCAGCTCAGAGTCAGAGAATGTGACATTCCCAAAATAGCCTTCCGTACTCGGTATGGTCACTTCAAAATATTAGTTATGTCCTTTGGTATTACCAATGCCCTAACAGCTTTCATGAACTTTATGAACCATGTGTTAAAGCAATGCTAAGACATATTTGTCATAGTCTTCATAGATAATATTCTGGTCTATTCCCACAGTGAGAGTGATCATGTAGACCATCTCAGAACAGTACTTCAGACTCTCAGAGATTATCAGCTATTCGCTAAATTTAGTAAGTGCAAATTTTGGTTGAGGTCAGTAACATTCCTTGGTCATATCGTTTCTGGTGATAGCATTAGAGTAGATCCCCAAAAGACCAAAGCGGTAAAAAACTGGCCTAGACCTACCTCTCCATCAAATATCAGGAGTTTCTTTGGTTCGGCTGGATATTACAAGCAGTTTGTTGAGGGATTTCTTCTACTATATCCCCTATGTCTAGATTGAATCAGAAGAAAATCAAGTTTTAGTGGTTAGATCCTTACGAGAAGAGTTTTCAGGATTTGAAGACTCGACTCACCTTAGCTCTAATTTTAGCCCTTCCAGATGGTCCAGATGGGTTTGTAGTGTACTGTGATGCATCCATAGTAGGTTTGGGTTGTGTCCTCATGCATCATGGTAAGGTCATAGCTTACGCCTCCAGACAGATTAAACCCTATGAGAAGAATTATCGTACTTATGATCTTGAGTTAGACACCATATTTTTTGCCTTAAAGATTTGGAGGCATTATCTATACATTGTTTATGTAGATGTCTTCACAGATCATAAGAGTCTTTAGTATGTATTTTCTCATAAAGATCTCAATCTTTGTCAGAGAAGGTGGTTAGAGCTCTTGAAAGATTATGACATGAGTGTCTTTTATCATCCCGGCAAGGCCAATGTAGTGGCCGATGCTCTTAGTAGACTGTCTATGGTAGTATTTCTCATGCTAAGGATAGTAAGAAGAAGTTAGTTTTGGAATTCCATCAGCTTGCCAGACTAGGCATTTATTTAGTCGATACAGATGAGGGTGATATATAGTTTTAGAGTAGTTTAGAATCATCTCTAGTTTCTGAGGTGAAGGAAAAGAAAGATAAAGATCCTAGCCTTTTCAAGTTAAAAGAGTCAATTCAGGATCATAAAGTAGAGGTTTTCTCCCAAGGGGGCGATGGTGTTCTACGTTGTCAGGGTCGTTTGTGCGTTCCAGCTATATATGACTTAAGGCAGCAAATTCTTGCAGAAGCGCAAGGTGCGCACTACTCTATTTATCCAGGGGAAACAAAAATGTACAACGACTTGTGGCAAGTCTATTGGTGGAGTGGGATGAAGAGAGATATTGTAGATTTTGTGGCTAAGTACTCTATATATCAGCAGGTTAAGATAGAGCATCAGAAGCCTAGTGGTCCTATGCAGGAGTTCATTATTACTAATTAGAAGTGGGAAGAAGTGAATATGGACTTCATGATGGGTTTGCCTCAAACTAGTCATCAACATGATTTAGCCTGGGTCATTGTAGACAGAATAACTAAATCAACTCATTTCCTTCCAGTTCATACTTCTTATTCAGCCAAGGATTACGCCAAGCTTTACATCAGAGAGTTGGTCAGATTGTATGGTATTCCATTATTTATTATCTCAGATAGAGGTACCTAGTTCACCTCTTATTTCTGGAAAGCATTCCAAAAGGGTTTTGGTACCCAAGTTCATCTTAGTACAACCTTTCATCCTCAGACAGATAGTCAAGCAGAAAGGACCATTCAGACATTAGAAGATATGCTAAGGGAGTGTGCAATCATTTTCAAGGGAAGTTAGGATGACCACTTACCTTTGATTGAGTTTGGATACAACAATAACTATCATTCCAGTATTTAGATGGGTCTATTCAAATATCTCTACTATAGGAGATGTACATCTCCAATTGGTTGGTTTGAGGTTAGTGAGGCCTTAATTATAGGGCCTGACTTAGTATTCAACGCCTTAGAGTAAGTCCAGTTGATCAGAGAAAGACTCCAATCTACTCAAAGCCAGCAGAAATCTTATGCAGATTTTTGTAGAAAGGATCTCGAGTTTGAGATTGGTGACTATGTTTACCTAAATATCTCTCCCATGAAGAGAGTGAAGCAATTCGGCAAGAAGGGAAAGCTTAGTCCCTGATATGTCAGTCTCTTCACGATACTCAGTCATTTTGGCAAGGTAGTTTATGAGCTCAAATTTCCTTAAGATCTAGCCTCAGTTCACCTAGTCTTCTATGTCCCCTAGCTCAAGAAGTGCATAGGTGACCCAGCAGTTGTAGTCCCTATTCAGAGCATAGGTGTTCAGAACAACCTCTCTCATGAAGAGATTCCAGTTGAAATCTTAGACTATCAGACTCGAAGATTGAAGGACAAAGACATCCCTGTAGTTAAAGTTCTTTAGCAAAATTAGTCCATCGAGGGAGCTACTTGGGAAGGAGAAGCAGATGTGCATACCAAGTATCCTTATCTCTTCTCCACCAACTCAGATCAAGCTTAAGGTAACAGTTTTCCTTAAACTTACTCAGTTTCATGTTCAGTGTTCATCACAAACTTGGTACCAAGTACCATTGCATATTCAGTTATGCATTCATATATCAGTTCAATTATATAATTATGCATCAGACATGCATTCTCATTGTGAGAAACTTAGTTCATCAGAACACTCAGTTATGCATTAATGAATCAGTTACACATGCATCAGATATGTATGTTCAGTAAGTTATGTTCAGTCAGGCAAGTCATGAGATCAGGTTTTAGTTGTTTATGTTCAGTATGTACATCAGGGTATTTTCTTCCCTCTCACTCAGACTCATTCAAGGATGAATGTTCTCAAGGGGGAGATATTATAATACCCCACACTTCTACTTAGCTTGAAATCGTCCCAAGAATGTTAGAAACTTTCCTTGAAATATAAATCCAATTTGTTACACGTGGTATTTTTAAGATTTTCACTTTATTATCATATGGTAAATTGAATTATATTTCCAACGATACCAATTTTGTCAAAATCCGACATCGGAGGAGAAAGTTATGGCCAAAACACAGAAGGTAGTAAAACCGCCCAGATGCGATGGTGAGGCCGACAGACCATCAGACTAGTGATGGACCATTGCCCATGACCATCGTATCAAGGTAGTGAGAACTAACTTCTGCCTAGTAGTAAATTCTAGGCCGACGGACCATCAGACTAGCGATGGACCATCGCAAGGTAAACAGTAAGGCCACCTTCTGGATAAGGTGCGACGGTTAGGTTGATGGACCGTTGAACTTGCGATAGACCATCGCCCAAGTCGCCGTAGCCTAGGCATTGAGACACTATTTAGATCCATATACGAAGGTCAGTCGGATAAATCATCAACTCAACGATGAGCCATCGCACCCACCGTCGTAAGCCCATTAAGTGTTTGATGAAATGCTTCAGTAAATGCATTATGGTGATTATTATGTATTCAAGCAAGTCATTCTTTGTCTATTTCCTTCTATCAAGTCCTGGGGATACTTGTACCCAAAACATTAGCTATGTGCCTAAAACCATATCATGTTTTCATGATACTCTCAGTCAAGCTATGTTCCTTAGACTTTAGATAGTCTTATGACTCAGGAAATCTCCACGATCTCATGAACTCAGTCAGTTGTCAGATATCAGTAGTATTCCCTCAGTCAATGGAATTCAGTAACTCAGCTCATGTTCAGTTCAGTAAATCATGTTCAGTGTCTATTTAGATGGGAGTAGAAATTAGCACCCAGTGAACCCAAGGGTGGGAACTCACCTGTTATATGAGGGTGTGATTCTTAGAAGCAATCCTTGCTTTCTAGAACTGTGTAGCTAGCATAGGTTGAGACATCATAGCTTGCTATATAAGGGTAGATTAGGTGGATTAACCTATTATATGAGGGTTCCACCGTTCTCACTAGAGTTACCTGTTATATGAGGGTTACTCACATATTGTCCTTACCAGTGGCTCGGTATTGACACCCTTCCAATTAGAGCACAGGTTGGACCTCAGTTTAACTATTATAGCGCATATAGGGCATGTTGGTTAGATAACTACTTCCCATAGTTTCATATTATAGAATCAATACTGTCAGATACAGTCAATCCATCTCAGTTAAAGAACTAAGATAGTTCTACAGAATTTAGGACTGTCAGATACAGTCAACTCAGATATAGTACGGAACTCAGATAGTTCCATCAGATTCAGGATTGTCAAATACAGTCACTCATGCTATTAGTTAGATCAGTATCAGTATGTCATTATATCAATATTCAGATTCAGTAATAATGTTATCACGATATCAGTGTCAATTATTATGTCTCATACATATATTCTCACGCTCATGATAGTCAGTCTGTTATTATTATTGTTCATGCATATAAACCCCATGCATTTAGCCTACCTCACATACATACCAGTATATTCAAAGTACTGACTTATTCATGCTATGGTGTCTTATATAATAGGTTCAGAGACACGAGCTCCAGAGCAGCAGTAGATACCAGTCTCAGAATTCAGAGGTAGAAGTGTGTCCTCATCTTTTGAGGACATGATTATTCCTTATTATCTCATTTATTAGTTTATCAGTTGGAGTTAGTTAGGGATATGTCCCATCAACTCCTTACTCAGACAGTTCAGTCAGTAAGAGGCTTTCTAGACTATTATATTTCAGACTTCAGCACTTTTAGTTTTGGTTTTGGGTATTCTATTACCCCACACAGATGTTATATTAATCAGATTATGTTTAGATATGTGAAACTTATGGTCTTTTAGTTCATGTTTCTTCATTATTTAGTAGTTTATGCAGTATACAGGTACAGATATTAGTCATGGGTTAGCTTGTGGTCCTTCGAGGTCATGAGCATCGTGTAGCATTTTGGGTACTAGAATCGGGGCGTTACACTAGCTCACACTCAGAATGTAAGACCTCAAGGGGCTTTACATAGTGATATAGATAATCCAAAGAAAGTAATGAAAATCACCTTGAGGCATAGTTGAAATCTTATTGAAAGACTTCCTAAGAAAAATCAGTAGTTATTGAAAGAGTTAGTCCAACAATAGGTAGATGAGAAGAAATTTATGGCCAAAGATGCTGATAATTTGGGAAAGTCTGGTACCAAAAACAAAAGCAATTGAGCATGTACAAGTGAGACCACCACTGCCATTCCCTCAAAGGTTTAAAACGGATAACTTCCCAAGGCCTGCTTCTCTTTCACCTCAGCACCAAGAAATGATTTAACCACCTTTTGAACAACAACTTCCCCATCCTCAGAGTGCAAAAGACAAACTCCTAAGCTAGACAACCTATGAATGTCTTTCACTAACCTTCTCTTCTCCTATAAACATGGTATAAGATCCCCATAGATAACCTTCTAATAGCATCAACAATAATATTAGCTTTACCTGGATGATAGTGAAGGATCATGTCATAATCCTTAAGAAATTAAAGCCACTGCCTGTGCCTGAGATTCAAATCCTTCTGAGCTAACACATACTACAGACTCTTATTGTTTGAATAGATATCCATGTACACCTCATACATATAATGACGTCAAATTTTCAAAGAAACATCCATAACGGCTAACTCTAAATTATGGGTCGGGTAATTTCTCCCATGAACCTTATGCTTTCTGGAAACATAGGCTACATTCTTACCATGCTGTATAAAAAACAATTCATATCCACATGGAAGGCATCACAAAACACAACAAAACCATCGATACCCTCGAGCAGGGTCAAAACTAGCACATAAGTCAACTTATACTCCAATATCTCAAAGCTACCCTCACAAGCAATGGATAACAAGAACTTAACCTTCTTTAGAGTCAACTCTGTCAGTGGAACAATAATATAAGAGAAACTCTCTATAAACCTCCTATAATACCCAGCCAATCCCAAGAACCTCTTAAGGACGATTGGAGTTGTGGGTCTAGGCCATTTCCTATTGCCTCAACTTTCTGTGGATCCACCTCGATCCCCTCACTAGAAATAACATGCCCTAGAAAAGTAATAGAATTCTGTCAAAATCGCATTTAAAAATTTTTGCATATAACTTTTCTATCCATAAGAGTTTGTACTACATTTCGGAGGTGATTTGTATGCTCCTTCTCACTCTTAAAGTATTCCAAGATGTCCTCAATGAAAACTATAAAAAATAGATCCAGAAACTGCCTAAACACTTGATTCATAAGATCCATAAATGCAGATAGACCATTAGTCAACCCAAATGACATAACCAGGTACTCAAAATGGCCATATCAGGTATGGAAAGCAGTCTTGGGATTATCCACCTCCCTAATTTATAGCTAATGATACCTCAAAAAAAGGTCAATCTTAGAGAAAAACCTATTATCCTAAATTTGGTTGAAAAGATCATCAATCCTAGGAAGGGGATACTTATTCTTCACTGTCACCTTATTTAACTATCAATAATCTATACACATCGAAAGAGACCCATCTTTCTTATGCACGTAAAGCACAAGATCACCCTATGAAGCAACACTAGGATAAGTGAAACTCTTATTAAAAAGATATTTCAATTTCTCCATTAGCTTTTTTAATTCAGTCGGAGCCATTCTATAAAGAGGAATGAAAATAGGGCCGGTATCCAATAAAAGATCAATCCTAAAATCTATTTCCCTGTCGAGAGAAATTCCAAGAAGATCATCGAAAAATATCTCTAGAAACTCACTAACCACGAGGATAGATTGCAAGGAGGGGACCTCCAAACTAGAATCTTTAACCCAAACTAGATGATACATACACACTTTGGAAATCAAATTCTGAGCTCTAAGATAGGAAATAAATCTCCCATTAGGTACTAAGAAACTCCTCTATCATTCTGATATTGTTTCATTAGGGAAATAGAAATTGACATTTTAGGGCCTACAATTCAAAGATGCATGGCACAAATGAAAAAAATCCATCACTAAGATCATATCAAAATCTACCATGTCAAGCTCTATTAGATCCACCAATGTCTCCCTACGAAAGATTGATACTACACAACCCCAATATATTTTTATAGTAATTATAGAATAACTCGCTGGACTTGATCAAAGATGGGGTTAGAAATAGTTTCAGGACCAAAACAAAAATACATAACCACATAAGGGGTTACTTAGGATTGGGTAAAACTTGGATTACGAAAATAGTAAACATCATGAGACAATAGATGTAATGTACCAGTAACAACATCAGGAGATGCCTCAGACTCCCAATGAGTAGAAAGTGAATAAAGACAATTTCGGCCACTGTCAGTACCAAAAGTGGCACCCTTTGTTGTAGAAGCCGAATAAGTGGTGAACGGGACCTTATTAGATACGGTGGCAACTTTAGCTGCAGGATAGTTCCTATGCATATGTATGAGCTAACCACAGTTAAAGCACAAGTTCCTTCCCTTATTATTATAACTACAGTGCAACTGTCTCCAAAAATAACAAGGAGGATATGGCGGGGCTGACTAAGCTCGACTAGATTGATACTGGCCACCCTGTGCCTTAGGACATCTACTAGCCTTGAAATAATGATCACCAGAAAACTTAGGATAAGGAGCACTAGTTGAAAAATATGTACTAGAATTTCCCCAAGTCTTTTCTTGGTCCATTGCCTGCCGTCCCTTCCACTATTCTATTGATTTGTACCCTGCTCTGAATGTCTAAACTTCATATTTTGCCTCTCTCTCATCTCTTCCTGCCTTTTCTATTCATCCTCTGCCTACTTCATATAAACTACAACCCCAGAGATATCCTTATAATTGTTTAACATTAAAACCTTACACACTAAAACAAAGTCATGGGACAAACCAAAAGCAAACAT